>NC_054379.1:1586615-1886615 GCF_017654675.1 Xenopus laevis
GTCCAACCTGAACAAAAAGGGCCTGGGACATTGAGAGACTGCACCTCTTTAATGCACAGATGTTCCAAAAAACAGTATTTTGTGCAGGAGCTCCATGTATTTCTCTATGTATATTCATTGTGTTCAGTGATTGCTGGAAGGTCTAGTAAAACTCTATGGAATTCTGCACTGACGTGTCTGCTCCTAGAAGCCAAGTCCTTCTAAATAAAAAGGGGTCACACTGGAAATTAAGAAATATAAATCCCCCTGAATGCACCATTTTGTATGTGGTTCTTGGGTAATGTGGACATTTAATATTATATAAAATAGGTGAATTCAACAAGTGGAACCAAGGAAGGGGATTAAATGAAATTCTACCCCCAACTAAATTCCCTGGAAATGCTTCCGTAGTTCTAAGCCTAAAACACAGGAAGAAATGAGGGGTCCAAAAATGGCTCCAAAAAGTAGCTGGGCACAACACCAAGACCATGTACAGTAAGTATATATAGTGAATAAAGTACCCCCTCTTGTAAAATATTAGGATATTATAAGTTACCGAGGAGTTCCATGACCATATAAAAGTACGAGGCCGAAGGCCGAGTTATACAGGTCATAGAACTCCGAGGTAACTTCTAATATCCTCATATTTTACAACTGGGGGTACTTTATTTATTATAATACACAAGTTTCAATGAGTCATGTGACAGAAATTACATCAGAACTCACCATTTATAACTGATGACATCAGAACTCACCGTTTATAAGGATATAATTTACAGGATATTCATGGCTTTTGTGTATTATATATATATATAGATAGATATTGGCACAACTTGTTGATGCTATGTAAAAGTTTACTGCCTACCTCGGCTTATTCTTCCTTAAATCCAACAGCATTGGGTTGTGATGTTAGTGCAACGGGTTCACATGGGACATTGTGCACATTAGGAAGGGGCAGTGGCCTCCCAAACATAAGTTTCTCTTGGTGTAGTTGCCCCAGGTTTATCATTGATATACACGTTTGAATTGCCTGTGATGGTATAGAGCAGTCAGACTATATAGACCAATGTACGGAGAGGGTGGAGATTTCTTAATGAGCAGCACTGTGATTGGATGAAGGTGGTACAGAAAGTTGGACTTCTCACCACCCCTGTCCCACAATATGAATATGAAGTAATATTAAGATAAATGGACCTGAAATGACACTGGGGTTTAACAACAGTATTTTGATACCTACCGTTACAGTCTTGAAGAACAGTTACATGATGTGTAGATATGCTGAGCTTTCATATATCCAAGCCCTAGCTTCCCAAAGTGCGAGGCAGCTCCTCCCAGTGGGCCCTGAGCAGTGGATATGGCTCCTCCTGAATAGCTAGTGTAAGCTTGGAGTGCATACTTACTTTCTGTTTGATTTAAGTGCAGTACCTTTATGCTTGTTACAGGCTAGTAAAGTAGAGCGATGAGAGATTTTCATGTCAATGGCACCCAATACATTGGAGAATCTCATGTCAATGGCACCCAGGACATTGGGGAACTTAATGTCAATGGCACCGAGGACATTGGGAATCTTCATATCAATAGCACCCAGGACATTGGGGAACTTAATGTCAATGGCACCCAGGACATTGGGAAACTTCATGTCAATGGCACCCAGGACATTGGGAATCTTCATGTCAATAGCACCCAGGACATTGGGAAACTTCATGCCAATGGCACCCAGGACATTGGGAATCTTCATGTCAATGGCACCCAGGACATTGCAGGATCTCATGTCAATGGCACCAGGACATTGGGAAACGTCATGTCAATGGCACCCAGGACATTGGGAAACTTCATGTCAATGGCACCCAGGACATTGGGAAACGTCATGTCAATGGCACCCAGGACATTGGGAAACTTCATGTCAATGGTACCCAGGACATTGGGAATCTTCATGTCAATGGCACCCAGGACATTGCAGGATCTCATGTCAATGGCACCAGGACATTGGGAAACGTCATGTCAATGGCACCCAGGACATTGGGAAACTTCATGTCAATGGCACCCAGGACATTGGGAAACGTCATGTCAATGGCACCCAGGACATTGGGAAACTTCATGTCAATGGTACCCAGGACATTGGGAATCTTCATGTCAATGGCACCCAGGACATTGCAGGATCTCATGTCAATGGCACCAGGACATTGGGAAACGTCATGTCAATGGCACCCAGGACATTGGGAAACTTCATGTCAATGGTACCCAGGACATTGGGAATCTTCATGTCAATGGCACCCAGGACATTGGGGAAGTTCACGTCAATTGAACCAGGACATTGGGGCAGTCTATTTGCCATGGGAATTAACAGTAGGAATAAATGTTGCAACTTGTCACCTCTGAAAGTGTGGGTTTGCGTTGTACCTGACTCCAAAGCTGATAAATCCTCCAAATCCATTTGTTTACTGTTGCCTTTGCAGAAGTTTTATATCCTCTTTAATATCCATAGTTAAAAGGACATAGCAGCAAAAAGAAAAGATGTCAGCTCAGAACAGAAGCAAATTTTTGTTATCCTGCAAACATCAGCAGATTATTAGCAGCGAGGCTTAAACCCTACAGGGAGTTGTAAAAAGTTAATATCTAAAAAACACTAGTAAACAGAAATATGATATATTGTGCAGATTCTTGGGGGGTTAAACTGTAAATACCCCAGAAATGTGTTGGAACATGTTTAGTGTTACACAAAAATAAAATACATGATCATCATCATCTTGTGTTCACCAAATTCATAAATACTGGGCAAACAAGATCAGTGGCTTATTATTGTATATAGTACAGTAAATGGTGCACAGTATATAGTAGTATATAGTAGATGTTACCTGGGCATTGAGCAAGGGGTTATCTCTAGGCTCCAGGCCATAGACATCAACATATGCTGAGTATTCATCTCCCTAATTAAAATCCAATGATAGGACAGTAAATCAAAAATATTGAAGATATTTGTGAAATTACATGTAATTAATTAGTAACTGTTTTTCATATAAACAGAACCTGGGGTCTTCCAGATGATGAGTTTTTCTGTAATTTAGATCATCTCTGCGAAAAATAAAAATTCAAGCATTAATCCAATAGGATAGTTTAGCCACCAATATGGATTCCTGCAGCTCAGTACAATCTACTGTTTTATTTTACTGGGAAAAGGGAAGTCATTAAAAAGTGATTTACTTAAAATGAACCTGATAGACATTTGTAACAACATTCCTGAAAAACAATTGATTAAATCAAGGCTATTTTAAGTTAATTTAAGACTATTATCCCACTGTTACTATAGGAACCATCTCTCCCTACTATACCTGCTATCCCACAGTCACACTCCCTTCCCAGAGACTATTATCCACTGTTACTATAGACACATCTCTCCCTACTATACCTGCTATCCCACAGTCACACTCCCTTCCCAGAGACTATTATCCACTGTTACTATAGACACCATCTCTCCCTACTATACCTGCTATCCCACAGTCACACTCCCTTCCCAGAGACTATTATCCACTGTTACTATAGACACCATCTCTCCCTACTATACCTGCTATCCCACAGTCACACTCCCTTCCCAGAGACTATTATCCACTGTTACTATAGGCACCATCTCTCCCTACTATACCTGCTATCCCACAGTCACACTCCCTTCCCAGAGACTATTATCCACTGTTACTATAGGCACCATCTCTCCCTACTATACCTGCTATCCCACAGTCACACTCCCTTCCCAGAGACTATTATCCACTGTTACTATAGACACCATCTCTCCCTACTATACCTGCTATCCCACAGTCACACTCCCTTCCCAGAGACTATTATCCACTGTTACTATAGACACATCTCTCCCTACTATACCTGCTATCCCACAGTCACACTCCCTTCCCAGAGACTATTATCCACTGTTACTATAGACACCATCTCTCCCTACTATATCTGCTATCCCACAGTCACACTCCCTTCCTAGAGACTATTATCCAATGTTACTATAGGTACCATCTCTCCCTACTATACCTGTTATCCCACAGTCACACTCCCTTCCTAGAGACTATTATCCAATGTTACTATAGGTACCATCTCTCCCTACTATACCTGTTATCCCACCGTCACATTCCCTTCCCAGAGACTATTATCCACTGTTACTATAGGCACCATCTCTCCCTACTATACCTGCTATCCCACAGTCACACTCCCTTCCCAGAGACTATTATCCACTGTTACTATAGACACCATCTCTCACTACTATACCTGCTATCCCACAGTCACACTCCCTTCCCAGAGACTATTATCCACTGTTACTATAGGCACCATCTCTCCCTACTATACCTGCTATCCCACAGTCACACTCCCTTCCCAGAGACTATTATTCACTGTTACTATAGACACATCTCTCCCTACTATACCTGCTATCCCACAGTCACACTCCCTTCCCAGAGACTATTATCCACTGTTACTATAGACACCATCTCTCCCTACTATACCTGCTATCCCACAGTCACACTCCCTTCCTAGAGACTATTATCCACTGTTACTATAGACACATCTCTCCCTACTATACCTGCTATCCCACAGTCACACTCCCTTCCCAGAGACTATTATCCACTGTTACTATAGACACATCTCTCCCTACTATACCTGCTATCCCACAGTCACACTCCCTTCCCACAGACTATTATCCACTGTTACTATAGGTACCATCTCTCCCTACTATACCTGCTATCCCACAGTCACACTCCCTTCCCAGAGACTATTATCCACTGTTACTATAGACACATCTCTCCCTACTATACCTGCTATCCCACAGTCACACTCCCTTCCCAGAGACTATTATCCCACTGTTACTATAGACACATCTCTCCCTACTATACCTGCTATCCCACAGTCATACTCCCTTCCCAGAGACTATTATCCACTGTTACTATAGACACCATCTCTCCCTACTATACCTGCTATCCCACAGTCACACTCCCTTCCCAGAGACTATTATCCACTGTTACTATAGGCACCATCTCTCCCTACTATACCTGCTATCCCACAGTCACACTCCCTTCCCAGAGACTATTATCCACTGTTACTATAGACACCATCTCTCCCTACTATACCTGCTATCCCACAGTCACACTCCCTTCCCAGAGACTATTATCCACTGTTACTATAGACACCATCTCTCCCTACTATACCTGCTATCCCACAGTCACACTCCCTTCCCAGAGACTATTATCCACTGTTACTATAGGCACCATCTCTCCCTACTATACCTGCTATCCCACAGTCACACTCCCTTCCCAGAGACTATTATCCACTGTTACTATAGACACCATCTCTCCCTACTATACCTGTTATCCCACAGTCACACTCCCTTCCCAGAGACTATTATCCACTGTTACTATAGGTACCATCTCTCACTACTATACCTGCTATCCCACAGTCACACTCCCTTCCCAGAGACTATTATGCACTGTTACTATAGACACATCTCTCCCTACTATACCTGCTATCCCACAGTCACACTCCCTTCCCAGAGACTATTATCCACTGTTACTATAGACACCATCTCTCCCTACTATACCTGCTATCCCACAGTCACACTCCCTTCCCAGAGACTATTATCCACTGTTACTATAGACACCATCTCTCCCTACTATACCTGCTATCCCACAGTCACACTCCCTTCCCAGAGACTATTATCCCACTGTTACTATAGACACATCTCTCCCTACTATACCTGCTATCCCACAGTCACACTCCCTTCCCAGAGACTATTATCCCACTGTTACTATAGACACATCTCTCCCTACTATACCTGCTATCCCACAGTCACACTCCCTTCCCAGAGACTATTATCCACTGTTACTATAGACACCATCTCTCCCTACTATACCTGCTATCCCACAGTCCACACTCCCTTCCCAGAGACTATTATCCACTGTTACTATAGGCACCATCTCTCCCTACTATACCTGCTATCCCACAGTCACACTCCCTTCCCAGAGACTATTATCCACTGTTACTATAGACACATCTCTCCCTACTATACCTGCTATCCCACAGTCACACTCCCTTCCCAGAGACTATTATCCACTGTTACTATAGACACCATCTCTCCCTACTATACCTGCTATCCCACAGTCACACTCCCTTCCCAGAGACTATTATCCACTGTTACTATAGACACCATCTCTCCCTACTATACCTGCTATCCCACAGTCACACTCCCTTCCCAGAGACTATTATCCACTGTTACTATAGACACATCTCTCCCTACTATACCTGCTATCCCACAGTCACACTCCCTTCCCAGAGACTATTAAAAATCACTATATTCTGTAGTAACAACAAATCTAATATATGTCACCAATACAAATATAATGAATTTCAAATATTAGCTGTGATTATTAGTTCTGTACATAATGACTTTGCTTTCTTTTCCTTTGTATGTGGAGAGCACAGCAATAGCATTGAATCCTAGCTGTACTTATCATGGAATGGGTTAAAAGATTAGGACCGGGTAAATTAGGTTAAATCAGAATATACAGCTGTAAACTATTCACTACAAAATTTCTACAGTGTCTGCAATCAAATAAAGTCCGTTCTAGTCTTTGAACTTTATATACGTATTAGAAAGGCACAGATGGCAGGAAACCCCTGATACAAATAGGAATATAAATAATCTAATGAGAAAATAATGTGTTTTTTCTGCAGACTTTTTTTTTGTGTCCGTTATTGTTCCTTTAACCCTGCAGGGAACATCTGGGAGACCTCACTCTCCTTCCCAAACTGAGTGTTAAGTGTGTATTCCTGGCTTTAGAGTTGCCATTAGTGGATTGCCTAGAATTGACTGAGCCCCTCAGCAGATGGCTAGTTTGAAGGACCCTCAAGACTGGAGAATGCATTCAGCATCTCACATCCAACTCTTCATCCAATACATTTATTTGCCCCATTGAAAGGCAACTGCAACAGACTCTGCTGAGGGCCCATTAAATGTAGTCTCTCCTTCACTTCTCCTTCAATACTTCACCAATCCAAAAATGAGAGGGACAAAATCAATTTCTTACTTCTATAGAAACCCAATGGTTGAACCCATGAGCTGAACATGCAGAAGAAAGTTATTTGGCAGTATCTGACTGATTGGCCGCTGGTCTTTGTGATATTGGTTGGCTGATTTGTATATAAGAACCTCAGGTATGTGGTATCCAGTGCCAAATATTCATCTTTATCATGATCTCTAATCAGTTGGAGATGATTTATATATGTAGACACCTTCATTGATCATTCCTGTAGAATCGTCCTTTTGTCTCCCATCCAATTAGAGTTTATGTAAAGATTTTATAGACCCAATGGGAACGTTTCCCTTGTGCAACAAAACCTCCTGACTAACTGAATCCTTCAAAGCGAAAATAATTCATGCAATGGAGCTTGGGCCATTTGATACTTGAAACTCGTTCTCATTTAAACGGGAAGACGGTCCTCAAATAAAAATAATACATTTCCACTTGTCAGTAATGAGAAGTGGAAACGTAATCAGTTGCTTCTTATCCAGTTTATTTACAAAGCCAACACATCACTACTCCTAGCAGGGAATGAAAACTTTCCTTTGAAATCAAAATATTCCGTCTTTCAACAAAGGATACAAGTCATTTAGTAATAAATCTTGACTTGATTTCAGATCAAAGTGGCACTAAGCACCTCATTACCCTGATTATTTGTAATGTATTGGTGGGAAACAGGCTACAAATGGCTAATACTAGACCAGCTGTGAGGGAGAGTTTTATTGTTGAGTTTTATTTATTTGGGGACCTACAATTCCTTGTGAAATGAAAACATGGTTTAGGGTAACATGAAAAAAAGGGCGAGATCATGAAATGTGTTGTTTGAGGATCTCGACAGCATTAGTCTACAGAGATTCCCCAATGTCAACATTAGACTGTGGGGTCTGTGGCCTACTGGGGCTGCCACTTCATGGGCCCACACACCCCTGGACCTCCCACCCCAGCCGAAAACCCCCCTGTCCCAGCCGCAACCCCTCTCTATGCCCATTGGGGCAGATCTTATTTTCTCTTCTCACAGCCACAATTGGAGCCTGGTGTTAGGTCAGTAGATTTCAGGAGGGGAGCGGTTTTGGGTCGGTCTGTGGGGCTTGGGCCCCCGGGTTTTTCAGATGGGGTGGAGAAGCACACAAGCCAGCTACTTGCATTCACATAAATATTGGACCAGCACCAGTACTATATAGGACATGTACACCAAAAATCCAACCTGTGATAGATACTTCCTCCTAGTAAACTGCATTTTCTCCTCAAAATCTCCTTATATCCAAAGGACCCATACTTTTCAAAACCAAACATTTGCTCCGCAGCACCATTGTGGTAGACGTTTTTTGCACTTATATCTTTTACTATGTGTTCTACATGGACATGGGTATAGCTAGCCCCTCCTGCACAGATGCCATCAGAGTTCGTACAATTTTGAAGTTTTGTGCAAACCTTCCCCTGAAAGGTTCTTTATGCTTCAATGCCCAAAGAACCCTCCAAAGGGGAAATAGGCTCATTAGTCTCTGTATTTGAGATACACTCTTTTGAACCTCCTGCTCCATACATGCTGAGATGCTCTTTCTTTGCTCCTAGTTATAATTATGGGACAGTCCATGCTCTTTAAAGGATTTGAAGGTGGACACAGTCATACCACACTAACCTGTTCCTTGATTGTGAGTAGCTGCATAACAAGACCAAAGTCATATGGAAGATGGAAACTGATACATTCTCTTCATTTTTTTTATTTAGGATCATTTTTTTCTATATGATCTCTAAAAGTCCATACAAGTAATCAATAAAAAACTATCCATCTTACTTAATACAATAAAATACTTGCCCATTCAGTTGTGTCTAACAACTTTATATCCATATATTTCTAGAAATGACAAGGATCGGAAATGTTAAATCCACACTTTATTGGAGACTAAAGAAAAGAATATGCCAAAAAAACAACCAATAGATAAACAATGACTTCTGGAGTGAATTAAGGCCAGGATGAATTCATGATTTTAGGATATTATTTCTTTGTATAATAATTTCCACTTCAGCTGAAGAAACAAATGGCATTGTTTGCACAACTTTGCTTCTTTCCTTGTGGAAAAGCCGAGTGCTTGTGTGGCTCAGGAAAGTTCCCAGATTATCCCTTATTATGGGATCAGGGTGAAGGTGCAGTGAGAAGCTGAGGGGAATGCTGGGAACCTACATGGTAACATCATAAAAGAAGCAGAACATTTCAGTGCTTTGGCAGAAATAAAGTTTGCTTTGCCGATAAGTGACACTATATCTCATAGTTTGAGACTGTTTAGCCCACTTAATCCTAGAGAACACCCTCATTATAAGGCCCTAAAGCTTCATAGCTTAAAATCTTTTTTTTATTATACTTTAGCCCTGTCCATTAAAGAACTATTATAATACAGAGTATAATTCAACCTCTTTTGAGTTCTGTAGGAGCACAAGTGCAGGAAATTTAATTCCATTGGGTTCTGAGAGAGCATCATTTAAGAGAATTCAGTTCCAGGGAGTTCTGTGGGAGCTTCAGTCTGGAGAATTCAGTTTCACTGAGTTGTGTTGGACCATCACTGTGGAGCATTTAATTCAACTGAGTTGTGGTAGACCATTAATATAGAGAATTCAGTTCCACTGAGTTGTGGTAGACCATTAATGTAGAGAATTCAGTTCCACTGAGTTGTGGTAGACCATTAATATAGAGAATTCAGTTCCACTGAGTTGTGGTAGACCATTAATATAGAGAATTCAGTTCCACTGAGTTGTGGTAGACCATTAATATAGAGAATTCAGTTCCACTGAGTTGTGGTAGACCATTAATGTAGAGAATTCAGTTCCACTGAGTTGTGGTAGACCATTAATATAGAGAATTCAGTTCCACTGAGTTGTGGTAGACCATTAATATAGAGAATTCAGTTCCACTGAGTTGTGGTAGACCATTAATATAGAGAATTCAGTTCCACTGAGTTGTGGTAGACCATTAATATAGAGAATTCAGTTCCACTGAGTTGTGGTAGACCATTAATGTAGAGAATTCAGTTCCACTGAGTTGTGGTAGACCATTAATATAGAGAATTCAGTTCCACTGAGTTGTGGTAGACCATTAATATAGAGAATTCAGTTCCACTGAGTTGTGGTAGACCATTAATATAGAGAATTCAGTTCCACTGAGTTGTGGTAGACCATTAATATAGAGAATTCAGTTCCACTGAGTTGTGGTAGACCATTAATATAGAGAATTTAGTTCCACTGAGTTGTGGTAGACCATTAATATAGAGAATTCAGTTCCACTGAGTTGTGGTAGACCATTAATATAGAGAATTCAGTTCCACTGAGTTGTGTGGGAGAATCAGTCTGGGGAATTCAGTTGCACTGAGTTTTGTTGGACCATCGATGTGGAGAATTCAGTTCCAATTAGTTTTTTGGAATATAAGTCTAGAGAATTCAGTTCCAATGAGTTCATAGGTATGACTTAACTCAGTTCCTTTTGAGTTTTGTGGACTGAAGTAATGTTCTACTCAGTTCTATGGGAACATCAGTGTGGGGCTTTCAGTTCTGAGGGAGATTCAGTTAGTAGAGTTCTTTAGAGTTCTATTGAGACATCTGTTTGGGGAATTCATTTTCACTACAACTTTACATTTTTTATTTGTAAAGAAATGATTCTTTGGCCCTATTTGTCCCCCCGTAGGCCCCTAGCTCCTAATATAGTAGATGTTTTGGGGTTTTGGATAGCTGTCGTTTCTGACCCTCCTCTGAACAATCCTGGCCAGTGAGTGCACCAAAGGATAATGCAGACTAATCCCATGGGCTATTTGTATAATCAGACCCCTGGTTTTTCATCCAATGGGGTATGACTGACATTTGTATTCTCTATTTAACATTTATTCCCCACTAGTTTTTTAGGTGATGATTTGATTTCTCTGTTATTTAGCTCAGCATCAAAGCTGTAACGTCCCGTTTGTATTTATTATAAAAAGCGTAAGACACCTGAGATTAAAGATCAGAAGTGAAAAAGAAACCTCACTCATTTCTATCATTCAGTCTAACTGGCCCTACAGTCCCTCTGTGACGGCTTTCATGTTGTCAGCCCAGCAGTGCAGGAGTTAAATGTTTGATATTTGATCTGTCTCTATAATTATAGGCCCTATTGTTGCTCAGAACAGCTGCAAGGGTGAAACTCTTATAGAAGCAGACAGCCCTGTTTTGATTTAAGAACAAGGAGGACATTATATATATATATATATATATATATATTTCTGGGTTTCCCAGCTGTGGAATATGATGACGATATTTAACTGCGTGTGCTGCTTAGAAAGGTTCAATATAATCTATGTGGCCAGATGTGCCATGAGCCCAAAACTTTTTGTGCCTTTAGTCCAGAAAGGTCGAGTTTGTTCAATAATATATAGTCTAATTCTAAAATATTACAAATTAATGTTTCTTGTATTATACTCTGAGAAGAACACAGTGCCATGGGTTAAATTTCCTTCCATCCAAGCCTCCGAGGAGAGGGTGCCCAAGCAGTGTTGTTGGGGGCAGAAAGTTTGAAGGATTCTTAGGATGACAATTGTAACAGGTTCGATTGTTTTAAATATTTGCAGTAGCAAGTAGTGATGGGCGAATTTATTCGCCAGGCGCGAATTCGTGGCGAAATTTGCGCTATTTGCCGACAGCGAATAAATTCGAATAAAAACGGATGCCGGCATCAAAAACGGGCGCCAGCGGCAAAAACGAGACGCCGGCGCCGTTTCGCGAATTTTTAGCCGTTTCGCGAATTTCGCAAATTTTTCGGCGAAACGTCGCAAATTCGCCCATCACTAGTAGCAAGGTGGCGGTTCATTCTATTCTTGTTACTCACCCTGTTCTAAAAATAAGACACTCCCTTTATTTCCAAGATGAATAAACTATTGATAGAAATTGTTAGATGTGGCCTTCCAACTGGTCTCATAATGAATTTCCATTCGTACAGGCTTTGTCCAAGTCTTTTCTCCTTTCTCACTGTAATTCAGCACACACTTAGCTCCACATTGGAAGACAAATTTGGTCCACACATGGTCCATCTTCAGAACATTTTCAATACTACATATCCCTTGCATTTCAAGCTGAACCCTTGTCTATTCTGGAGGTCAGTACCTACAAGGCACTACACCAAGTAGATTACTGGGGGTTCACCACTACCCATATCTAGGTCTCTAGGTGGGAAGATATCATCAGTGTGAACCCTTGTCTATTCTGGAGGTTCAGCAACTTCAGCACCTACAAGGCACAGAGCACAGTTATGCACACAACCTTGGGTCTCTGGGTGGGTAGACATCATCAGTGTGATAACCCCACTCTCCTGTGTGGAGATCCTAATTATTTTGTGCCGCTAACACTTCAGTTTTGATTAGAAATACTAAGCTAAGCTGACTAAGTCTGGACTCCTTTCCAGCTGAGCACTGAAGCTTTCTGCCCCTCACATCCATAGAATGGGACCCCTTGCTTCACATATATGTTGGCCCCTTGATGGCGATATAACTAGTGGTACTGCTACTTATGTCACTCCATAAAAATTCAAAGCAAGGAAAAAAAAAGAAAAAAATATTCCTATAATGTAATTATCCTTGTTGTCCTGCTTTGACCAACCAGATGTTGGACAGCTGGTTGGTCATAAGGTTGTGGCACTGGCATTTAATCAGTACAAGAACGGTTCCAAACTCCAACTGACACAGGGACACAAAATACATAAGAATCCATATTTTACTGCATCCCTATATTTGTTTTAAAATTCCATTATTTTGACAAAATATTGGAAACACCAAGTGGTAAGCCATATTTTTCCTATTAAATTCATTTCCAATAATCATTGGGTCTCTCCTATGACAGTTGTCTGAAACACAACATGTCACATTTTTATAGAAACAAGCGTTTTGTGGCAGAGGTTAAATGGTGTCAGAAATGTAAGTGCACAGTCAAGATCCTAAATATGTTAAGAAGGCTGTCAAAAACGTTTGGATTCACGCACTCTTTGTGGCTCAAAGTTTGGCCAAGGGCCTTCTTACCTCATAACCAACCAGGAGACACGTAACAATAAAAACATTGTTAGTACATGAGTATTAATGAAGTAGGGATGCACCGAATCCACTATTTTGGATTAATTAGTGGTGGGAAAGGGAAAACATTTTTTACTTCCTTGTTTTCTGACAAAAAGTCACGTGCTTTCCCGCCCAGGCCCTAATCTGCATATGCAAATCAGGATTCGGATTTGGTTTGGCCCGAACCGAATCCTGGATTTGATGCATTCCTACAATGAAGGCAATAAATAGATAACATTTATTAATAATAATTTCTTCCAAATGATTTTCAGACAAGAACCCCATGCACTACTTTGGGGCCCTCTAAAAAGAGCAGAAGCTCTGACTTTCTACAACCAAAACTCAACAAAAGCACCACTGTCGGCTTCTCAGAGGACAAAAACAGTATGAACAATGAGCATAAGGGCAAACATGAGCCAAGTAAGAAAAGCCTACAAAGCTATTTGATATCATGTAATTAATGAATTCAAGAAACAATTGATGAACTGAAGAACTACAAGTCAACTGTCATCTACTTTATCACCAATAGTTACATATAAAGGCCATTGAATCTCTATGGGTAGTAAAAGACTCCAATCAGAACTTCAGCTTCTTTACCCTCTTAAAAGCGGGAGATGTCTTAATTGGTCGAAATGTATATCATAGTATTTCAGGTTTTAAAAAGTCAAGTATTGTTTTAAATATACATTTTCTTGATGACTATTATGTGCATTATGTATTGTGTGATATGTTCATGGCAATACAGTATTATGCTGTATTTATAGATATATACATATGTGCGCTGTGTCTATATATATATATATATATATATATATATATATATATATATATATATATATATATATATATATATATATATATATACTCTACATGAGCCCATAAGATATGAGTTATCTGAATAGAGTTCTACAGCACATTCTCCAAGGTGCACTTTTGCATTAATATAATCAAAAACATCTTATCAATAAATGAAAAAAGGGGACGTAGTGAAGGAAATACTCTACATGAAAGATCCATTCCCATTTCTATCTGCAGCTGTTCTACAGATTCCGGCAGAGGAATATTCATTTTCTGCTACATCAGATGAAGAGTTAAAGGATATAAATCTTGAGTGTATAGATTCTGACTACGCACATCTTGATGAAATTTCACAGAGCAATCTAACACAACACCCTGCACGTTATTAAAAGTTAATCGAACATTAGTTATTTTTAGGTATCACCTCCCTCTTTTATATCGAGGACACTCCACATTCTAATACGTATTCTTTGGGGAAGATTTATACTGCTATTGTTTTCTCCTTCAAGTGGTTTAAAATTGGTGAATCCAGAAGATTTCCCCTAGTAATGACACAATGGAAGTAAGAACAGAATGTCTATGCAACTGACTGCTGCAAGAACTACTGAGTATAAAGCAGAACAAGGAAACTTTAAATCACCAGGGGTTTCAATTTGGTATGGGCACCCCAATTTAAAAACACTAACCTTCTATCTGTGGCCAAGCACCTCATCTATAAAAAGAACCGATTTGTGTCTTTCCAGTACCTTGGCCACTCCTGTGCACCCGGGTTACTACCAAAAAATGTCCCAAAGCCTACTGATCCAACTCTCAAAGGTTTGAGTGCTTATTGGAAAGGTCCGTCTCTTGTCATTCCATTAAACTTGTTCAAATATCTCAACTGCACTTACAAATCCTGTTTTTGAATTCTGCAATTGCTAACAGCAAATTTCTTGTAAATACCCTTCCCATTGGCACTACCCTACTAATGAGAGCCAACACTCTCTTTCTTCATTTTGCAGGTATTCCTTGTCTGGTCTTAGGCCAAGGTGTGTAAGGTCATTGTCAGTTTAAAGCATTAGTTCCCATATTGTAGAGATGTTCCCTGCCTGGTGTGTGTGATGTATATTTGCTCTACTAGGTACTGTTGGAAGCCAAAATTAAAGACCAATCATGTTGAGGTTTCCAATGAACACTTGTATGCTTTTCTAAATAATCTTGCAGCTTGACTGATACGAAAGTGTTTCTTATATCAAGAACCTTCTTATGAGTTAAAGGAGGACCTGCCAAAATGTTGGACCTTCAAGAGGAGGCAGAATCTGCAACACTGGAAACCACTTATCTAAAGGGACAAGCCACCAATGGAGTTTTAGAAGGTCTCTAGACCAAATGTAACCCATGCTTAGCAGAGTTACTTAGCACTGGGGTGGGGCGGAAAACCTGTGCAGGATGGAACCACCCTTCTTGAAACAGGATTAGAGAATGTATTAATTCACAAATGAAGGAAATACTATATCATTAGTTATATGTTGGCGTACGAATAAGAAACCCAGAAAATGCAGTGCCTCATAGTTTCCCACAATCATTCAATGCCCCTTAAAACGGGAATTGACTTGGCGCTGGATTTTCATGCAATGCCTCGAGCTGCTGCTGAGAAACATTAATAACGTCTTGGAAAAACAAACACAAATTGAACAAAGTTGATTTACTGTATTTAGTGCTATAATTTGACATTTTAACCGTATAGGCCTTTAAAAAACGGCAATGCAGTCTTTATGGGGATGTATTTTATCACATTTAAAATATAATCCAAATGCCAAAATTGTTGTTAAAGCTGAGTAACAGCAGCGAGTGACTTGAGCGAGAGCCTCTTCAAGCAAACCACTTGTTTCCAGCCCAGATTCCTAACCGCTATGTCTACATGTTCTTATTCCACATCCTGGTTAAGGATGTACTTGGCCTACTGTTTTCATGTGGTGTGGCACTGGGAACATTCTCTCAGACTGTCTATTTATGTGTTTTACTTATTCTTAAGAAGTCATTTAGGAAGCTACTGTAAAGACATTTGTGGTTATTCACTTATCTGCCAGAAATAAAACAGAATACATCACATGGAGAGATAATGACCCATCAGGCCCGATTAAGGGTCTCATGCTTCCGGTCGAAAATTAAACTGGGCCTATTCTGGAACAAAAAAGATGATATCTTTTCTATTTATTTATTAGTTCAATTATTTTACCTTGAAGGTGATTTCACAAAAAAAACTGGAAACCTCGTTTGGAGCAGAATTATGGTCATTTGAATTCTTAGGCATCAGAGATTGCACCACCAGTAATTGACACCTGTAGAGTGTGATCTCCCTCAGGGAAGTTGGAAATCAGCAGCAGGACAACAGGGGGAAGGAGCCTTGACTGGGTAAGGAAGGTCCAGGCCACAGTGAGTTGGGCAGGTTGTTGGGTGGAATGACAGGTGCGAAATTTGTAAGCTGAGTAAGGGCACTGGGTGTTGGGCCGAAAGTTGTGCAATTGGAGGACAAAGATCTAAAGCGCTTTCCTGCCCAAAAGGAAACAGACTTCTTTTAAAAGTTAGTAGAGAGAACCATTCCTATCCACCCTTACTGTTTCTTATGGTCACTGTTTGAGGTATAACGTTTTGCCTGAGGGTATAAATGTCCTCTAGGCTAAAATCCAAAGAGTGCTGGTGGCATTCAGCAGTTTCCTCAAGCATGGAGTCCCAGAAGACAGCGATTTGGGTTTTGTCCCACGAAAATCTGATTTATTTGAGTTCAGGGTTGTTCCCCGAAACCATGGATTCAAGTTTTTCCCATTCAAGTTTTTTCTTAAATTAGAAACCATTTGAGTTGTGAGTTCATTCAAGTTTGTAAAAAGCTCACAAAACTCTAACTGTATTAATATTTTTATTTATATAGCTCTACTGGGTTAGGGCTGAATATTTCCAGCACATTGTTATTACAGACAGAGGAATTACACTAGGGATGCACTGAACCCACTATTTTGGGTTTCAGAAGAATCCCAAATATTTCATGAAGAAATACTTTAACTGAACCCAAACCCAAAGAATTGCATGCTGTGCAAACACACACACTAAAATCTCAATTTCCTCATTCGCATTACAAAAAGATTCAACCGAATCCTGGATTAGGTGCATCCCTAAATAATTCAATAAAGAAAATATGAATATATTCAATTACCTTTCTCTCCCTATTTGGGTACATTTTTAATTAACTGAATAGAAATTTTTCCCATTTGGCCCTCTGTTTCATCTCTGTTTGCCCCTATTGATGCTAAAAATATAAAACTTTGCTTTATTTTTTCATTCAAAACAGGAGCAAATAAGTATAAGGTGGTCCTCTGAAATGTTCATGGGTTTATCAGGAATTGATACATTTATCCGCTGAGCCCTAACTTGGTCAAAGTTGATGACATACATGGACATTGTCATTACATGTTGCAAGATGCATTTTCAATACTAAAAATGAATGATCCCGTTTGCTTTATATTATTGGTTTCCATATTCATCGGAGAAATCCTGACTTACATCAGCCTACCCCGCCCATTCCATCCTTCTAATTAATCCAGCATTTCACTGGAAATGTCAGCAAATGTTTCGGTTTCCTTGCACTTTAGAACATGATTCAAAATGGCAACCGGCCAAAGATACTTCACATTCCGAATGTTAAAGCAAAAGTCATGATGCATGACCATGATCTATGAGGAACAGGCACATGACTGGTATGAAATCATTTAAGAGAAAGACATGGCTAGCTTAGGACATGAAATCATAGAAACATTCCTTTTTTTCAATACAAAACATGTTGAAGAACAGTCAATAATTAAGTCTTGGTATGCTACTGACAGCGGTAATTAAATCTAATGCTATTGAGGTTTGCTTAGTTCAGTGGAATTCTGGTGCTAGACATGGTTTGACCTCCAATGACAGCAATATCACCCATTCCATCAAGGCTGCATCTGCTTTTGACTTCTTGAGGATGGGCTTGGTAGAAGTTGAAGCAAGACACCTGAGAACAACCGAGGTCTTGTGGAAGAAGAACATCTTTATCAGAAATGATGCAACCATACAAAAATGGTACATTCTACTCAGAATATAACCACTAAACAAATATAGGTATGTTATCTATTATCCAGAAAGCTTAGGAACTGGCATTTTTCAGTTAAGGGATCTTTCCATAATTTCAATCACCTTTACCTTAAACCCAATAGAAGTGTAAGCACTGCTTAGTTACCAGCAAGTGTGGGGTACTGAAGTCAGTTGTTCTAGGGCATTACTCATATGGACCTGTTTATTATCAAACTCAGGAATTGGGTTTAGGATTCGGAACTGTTCTGTTTAGGAAACGATCCTATCCACTTTACCTTGGGCTTTTGTGGAGTTTCTTGTTTGGGCAATAGTAGAAGATAAGGCCTTAGGCTTAGACATTTCCTTGAGGGCTGAAATTTCCTAAAATTTACTATTTGCCGTTTCCACCTTCTCATTATGAAACCACAAGGCTCAGACAATACAATTTTATAGAAGGCAGAGGAATATATCTGAGGACTAATTGCAGGGGTGCAGTATCTGACAGTGGCAGATATTCAATGTGCTTGACTAGTGAAAGAATGTGTGGGGAAGCTAGGGTCATATCAACTCTAGATCTGAAGTTTTATGAGTTGAGGAGTAACAGGAGAATACCTGGAAGTTTAGATATTTACACCTCCATACATTAGTGACCATTGGGCCAGTTCAGTAATGCCTTGGGCATTGGAGTTTAGCCTATCCAGACTGGGATTCATAGTGGAATTGAAGTTGCCAGTAGGCAGACAGGACTTGGGGGGAGTGAAGATATTTTCCCCATTATATGTACTAGATCTGTAAGTGTGAAGGGGAGTTAAAAGTAAGTGTTTACAATAATTATGGGTTTATTTTCTAGCAAAGCATGGAGTATACTAAAGTGACCATTTTGTTTGTGTTGCAGGAATAAATCACATACTGTATGAACAACGCATCCCTATTAGTGATGAGCAAATATTTTCATCATGTATGAATTTGCATTGAAATAACAGATTTCGCCATTGTTGAATATTTTCGTGAAACCACTGCAACAACAACCTGCAACAAAAAGCCTATAGACCCCAATGTATTCTGTATGGAAAAAGTCTGTGAAAAATGCCCATAGATTTCAATGTATTGTGCTCAAAAAAAGGCACCGCAGAAAAAAATTGCCACATAAAAATGCCCATAGACTTTAGATTTCTTTACACTTTTACCTATTTATTACACTTTATGTGATCAGCAACCTGACATAATTTCCTCATAATTTCAAAGTCTGTAACCAGAAGGCCTTTCTGTATTTCCCCTTACTTGAATATAAATTGATGCATTCATATAGTAGGTACAATGATTAGAAATGCCCCTCCCAAATGACAAAAATCACAGAGAATGGAAAAAAAAATACACTATTAATTCCAGGAACGGGGGGAGACATTGCTTCTAGGAATCATGACTCATAATAATCTGCATTTAGAATGCAAGAAAGAATATGAAAAAGTGAGTACAGCGAAGATAACAATAAGTTGGTCTTGGAGCTCCCATGCACAGAGATATATATTTTCCAGTTTCCAAAGACTAAAGATTTCAATCAAATAGTATGATATTTAGGCATGTGTTTTTAGCCAAGATGGAAATGATCAAACAATATTGATCTAATTATCTTCATCTGTCATTAGATTCTGTATTCCTCCTTGTATACTTCTTGACTACTAATTGAAATAGAGTTCAGTTCATTCTGCCTCCTCCTTATGGAACATTTCAGTGGTCCAAGATAAAACTTGTTCCCCTGATAAAGCAGGAAGGCCTTGGTGGACTGTAGCTTGGGTATTAGGCCAAAGTCACACAGAGCATTGGTTCTGTTGCTTTTGTCCCTGTGTTTTGTAGGTAGGTGGAGAGAAGCAAAAGAACTTTTTTTCACAGCTTTGTGTAGCTGCACTTACTGTGTGCACAGCTTTGACCTCAGTGAAGGTACTTGGAGTAGAAATCACCCTGAAAATGCCTGTTTTTGGGACAATCTCTGCTCCTTGGCACAGTGTGTGACTTTGGCCTTAGCCCCTGCTGGTCCCAAGATAAAAAGGTGGGATACTAATGGGTTAGTGGAATTGGGGGACACATGAAACCAATTGGAATGATTGTTATACTTTATCCTAAACTACATGCAGGGTTAAACAGGCCTACTAGGGTACCAGAAGATCTTTAGGTTGAGAAAGGCTCTAGTAGACTGGGAAAATTTCTGTTAGCTCTTCCTTATTCACCATAAAGCTCTAGGTATACCATTTGACATTGTTGTCAGATTTGGTAGCCCAAAACCCATAACAAACGTCAAGGCCAAGGTCGTTGTAGTCATGAAATGGGCCGAGGTCAATAAACAGTCAGTGCAGTACAGAATTGGAATCCAGAAGAGTAGTCAGTAACAAGCAAAGGTCGGTTCAGGCAGCAATACAATGGTGTCAAGGACAGGCAGAGGTCAAGGAACAAAGAATCAAATTAGAAGCACATCCAGGAACTATCTAGAATAGACCTACGTTGGGCAAGGGAAAGTGGAGGAGGAGTCTTTAAATATTTGAATTTGGTGCTAAGCTGGGTGACGCCAGAAACGGGGCACCAAACAAAACGACGTGCAAGCATGGACGCGTGCATTAAATCTTAGGGAAGTGGCTGCGGTGTCCCCTCAAGGAAAGCAGTGGGTGTCCCTGACACCCCACTAGACCACCAGGTACTGTTACATAATCCCCCTCTAGAGGGCCACCAAAGCCTAGGCTTTTCAGGGAATATAGTTTGAAACTGATGTTTGAAATGTTTAACATGGACATCAGCGGCTGGAACCCAAGGACCATAATCTTTCCAATGTACTAGATATTGTAATTTATCTCTGTAAAGAATCCACCAACCTCTGTACCAAATATTTAGGCTGACTTTCCAATCAGAGGAGGAGGAGGGTTCTGTCGAACAGCTCTGGCAGGCTTTAACAAAAAACATGAAAGTGTTAGAAATTTTGAGTTCAGGAGGACATTCCAACCAGACAGTGCAGGGATGAATTATTTCTTATACAGAAAAAAGACCAATGAATTTGGGTCCTAGCTTGGCAGAAGAAACTTTCAGTGGAATATTCTTGGAAGATAACCAGACCCTATCACCAACCTGATACTCGTGTGACACTTTACAACCAGAGCCTCGATTGGGCAGCTGCTGTTGAACATAATGAATTTTGAGCCTTTTGCCAAATATTAGAAAATTGGTCAACCAAACTGTTAACAGCAGGAACATCTGAGGAATGACCGGAAAATGAAAAGGCTCAAGGATGATAGCCAAAAACAGTAAAACACATTCACCAGTGGATGAGTGAGTGGCATCATTCAATGCAAACTCAGCCCATGGAAAAAAAATCAGCCCATTGTGATTTATTACTGGAGTCGTAACACCTGAGATACTTCTCCAGTGACTGATTGGTCCTTTCCATCTGGCTGTTAGTTTGTGGGTGAAAAGACAAATCTGTGCTCATAAATGAACAAAAGTACTGCCAGAACCTTTAAACAAACTGAAGCCCCTATCAGAAACATTAGAAAGAAATGGGAGAAAAATGTTGATTCTACTTCATCGGTCCACTATAACCCAAATAACAGCATTCCCTTTAGAGGGAGGTAATTCCACAATGCAATCCATGGAGACATGAGTCCATGGACTTTCTGGAATTGGAAGCGACTATAGCAGACCCTAAGTTAAGGATCTCGACGGTTTTGAACGTTGAAAAACTTGGCGAGAATCACTATAATTACCAACATTGTGTGTTAATGTTACCCACCAGAGGGTACAGGGACCGAAGAGAACAGGTTTTACTGCGGTGAGTCTCAACCAAAATCGTCTCACAAAGATTTTCCAGATCGAAGAGTTATCAGGTAAATTAACCTGGGCTTCAGAGGAATACAGATCTGGACTCAGTGCTGCTACAATCACTTCCTTAGAGACCATTGGATCAGGTTCAGATTTCTCTTGAGGATTGGAGACAAAACTTCTAGAAAGGGCATCTACCTTAGCATTTCTTTCCCCAGGCCTGTATGCTATGATAAAATTGAAACGGGTAAAGAATAATCCCCACCTGTCCTGTCTAGGATTTAATTGCTTCCCAGACTCAATATACAAAAGATTTCTGTGGTCTGTTAACACTGTAACCACATGTTTAGCACCCTCCAAAAGATGTCAAATGCCCATTTAATGGCCAGCCAATGTCATAATCTCCGTAGAAGAAAACTTCCTAGAAAAGAAAGCACATGGATGAATTTTACTGGTAACAGGGTGTCACGATGACAAAACTGCTCCCACATCAATCTCAGAAGCATCCACATCTACTAGAAAAGGAAGAGTAGAATCTGGATGCCGGAACACCGGAGCAGAAGCGAATGCTTCTTTCAATAGCTCAAAGGCCTTTACAGCCTCATTAGACCATATAGTGGGATCTGTTCCTTTCTGGGTAAGGGTAGTAATCTGAGACACCAGAGTGAAAAAGTTTAAAGTACAAATAAAAGTATAAATTGGCCTGAACCTTGGCAGGCTTAACCTCTAAGCCCTTTTGTGAAATAATATATCCCAGAAAATGAATAGAGGGTACTTCAAAAATGCATTTTTCAATCAATATAGCTGATTTTGCTTTAACCTAAGTAACACCTCCTAAACATGGGCACCTCCTAAATTAGAAGAATAAATCAGAATTTCATCTATGTACACCACTACATAGCAACCCAAAAGATCACCAAAAATGTTGTTTACGGATTCTTGGAAGACAGCTGGGGTATTACATAAGCCAAAGCGCATTACTATATATTCAAAATGCCCATCACGAGGCCACCTTCCATTTATCCACTTCCCTGATTTAAATTAGATTATATGCACCCCTCAGATCGAGTTTAGAAAAAATGCGCCTTTAGCTTTATCAAAGAGGGAAATCAAGGGAAAGGTATATTGATTTTTTTTAGACCTCTATAATCTATGCATGGCTTTAGGCCACTGTCTTTCTTCTTCTTCTACAAAAAAGAAACAGGAGACGAAAAAGGCCTTATGAACCCTCTTTCCAGGTTTTCCTGTATATACTTTTCCAAGGCCTGAGTCTCAGGAAGAGAAAGTGGGTATGTTCTACCCCTAGGAGGAGAGGAGCCAGGAATTAAGTCAATAGCACAGTCATAAGGCCTGTGCGGAGGAAGGGTCTCTGCAGCTTTTTTAGAGAAGACATCTGCAAAGGAAGAATTGCCGGAAGGTTAACCTTCTGCAGACATAGCAGCTAGAACTTGGGAAGGTTTTAGACATGAACCCTCATGATCTATTCCCCATATGTTATGGGTAACCCTTGAGGATTGTGTTTCAGTAAAGAGGGGAGGCCTAGAATCAGTGTGTGAGGATAAAATGATAAGAAGAAGAAAATGTGTTCTGAGTGATTACAATCCAAGGACATCATCAGATTTTCTGATTTGGAGGACTCTAACCCACATCCTAAAGAGTTTCCATTGAGTTTCCATTGCTGCTCCAGAATCTAAGAAGGCAAAACCTTCTATGCAACCCTTATCCCACTCTAAGAGGAATGGAATTAGTACCTTGGAAGAAAATTGTTGGGGAGTAGAAACAGAATGAACAGAACTCCCCAGACCTGCTGAGGTTTTGCCATTTCCCAGCCTCTTGGGATGGGTATCCGTTTTCCCCCACAATATAATCACAACCCATTAGCACGTCTACGGACCATTTCTTCAGACCATTTTGTCTAGAGGAAAACGGGTAGAGCCAAATTGCATGGGTTCCTCTGATGGCCTGGGAATCGAGACTTTAGGTTTGGGTGCCGATTCTGAGGGAATATTAAGAGAGGTAGCAGTAGGGGCTCTTTCCTGATGCCTCTCCCTATGCCTCTTATGAATTTTTATAGTGAGGTGCATTAACATATCAAGGCAGGACAGAGCAGGTAAATGAGCTATGCTATCTTTGATAACATTAGCAAAACCCACCCTGAATCTGGACTCGTCAGTGAGAAAGGAGTGGGGTAGGAACCCAAAATGTAGTTTACACACCTCCTGAAAGGCAAAAAATTTACTACAGTCCCCAGTGAACTTTTAAGGGAACGGGAAATTAGGTTCCACTGCGGAGTAACACGGGGATGTTGGTAGCGGTCTGCTTCCCAGGACAGGAGTGACAGGTTGTTGCTAGATAATGTCCAACCTTGCATACAATCTCTGGAGACATTGGGCGATTTGGTTTTGCTTTGCCTCATTTCCTCGAGACGCTGGGGGAGACTTGCCAGGATTGCTTCTGTGGTAGCGAGAGAAACAGCTGCTCCTGCGGCATCCATATCTGGTCCAACATAATGTCACGTACGGTATCCCAAAACCCAAAACAAACACCAAGGTCACAGCTCCTGCTTCTGCCTATAATAAATGCCTTTCATGTTGGGAGAAGCCCCTTGCTACTCGGATACTGCCAGGTCTTAAAGTGAGAGGACCAAGGTGAGGGTACTTGGCAGGCAAGGGTACCCACAAGGGTACCTACTGTGAGACAGTAGGAATGGGGTAAGAGTAGGCTTAGTCATAGAATAGGCTGAGGTCAATAACCAGTTAGTACAGAATCAGAATCCAAAAGAGCAGTCAGTACGGAGTAAAGGTCGGTTCAGACAGCCATACAGCAATGGTTAATGACAACCAGAGGTCAAGTAATAAAGAATCAAGAAGCACACCCAGGAACTATCTAGAATAGTTGGGTAAGGGAAAATGGATGAGGTGTCTTTAAATATTTAATTGTCCCATTTCACTAAGTGCAATGACATAAGAAGCAGGGCACCAAACACAGCCAACAGGACGTGAGCACCAAATCTTAGGGAAGCAGCTGTCTCACTAGACAACTAGACCACTAGACCACTAGGTACCGTTACAACTGTCTTTATCTAGACTAGTGCTGTCCAACTTCTGTGGTACCGAGGGCCAACATTTTACTGGCTTATGTGGTGGAGGGCTGATAATGGAAGTCAGTGTTGGCCACTCCCCCTTTTAAACCACACCCACTGTAAACCACACCCATATTACCACAAGATTTTTAACATCATATCCACATTAATAGTGGTAACACACCAAAAAACCAAATGGTTGGTGCTCACTGCAGGGAAATCCCTCATTACTCATATGTGAGACATTGAAGTCATGTTAAAAACATACCCTAAAATCCATATGCCTCATACTCCCCTGTGGATAATACAACAACCCCCCAACACATGATTAAACACCTTAAAGGGCCTTAACAACAATTTCCAAATGCTAATAACCCCAAGAACAAACACCTAACAGACTTACATTCCACAGGTAGCGTAGGGCAAGCAGAGAATGGCACACACAAGCAGCACTGGGCAAGCAGAGAATGGCACACACAAGCAGCGATGGGCAATCAGAGAATGGCACACACAAGCAGCACTGGGCAAGCAGAGAATGGCACACACAGGCAGCGTAGGGCAAGCAGAGAATGGCACACACAAGCAGCACTGGGCAAGCAGAGAATGGCACACACAAGCAGCACTGGGCAAGCAGAGAATGACACAGAGGGAGGGAAGACAGAAGAGAGCAGGAGACAGGGAAAGCTCTCAGTCTAATATGTACTACATACAGTGACACAGTGCTGGGGCCCCATTAGCATTTTGTATAAAGTGTGAACAGGAGAACAATGTGGCAGTTTCAGTCTGGGTCTCAGGTAGAACAGTACAGGGGCTTTAGGATATAAACAATAGAGAGGTCTCAGGTAGAACAGTACAGGGGCTTTAGGATAGAAACAATAGAGGGGTCTCAGGTAGAACAGTACAGGGGCTTTAGGATATAAACAATAGAGGAGTCACAAGTGTGAACAATACAGGGG
The DNA here is from genome assembly GCF_017654675.1 of Xenopus laevis. NCBI lineage: Eukaryota > Metazoa > Chordata > Amphibia > Anura > Pipidae > Xenopus > Xenopus laevis. Next base: position 1,612,432 of record NC_054379.1, read on the forward strand.
ATTAGAATTTGAGGTTTAAACAATGCAGGGGCTAGTTATTCTCTGTAGTGATACCTTTTAAAGTTTACATATGGTAATCAGACACAGCATGTGGGGGGCCACAGAAGGGGGGGTTGCGGGCTGCCAGTTAGACAGCCCTGATCTAGACAATGAGGATATCAGGTTTTCTTGTGGGCTGTCTGAGGTCCAGTTTGACACCCGTCACATGCTAGTGGAAACAATGGGAATCTGATTTAGTATCTGGTATTTAACAGTTTGAGTTTTATGGGCACTATTCCTCACCATAATATTTATTAACAGTAATAACTCTAATTGGCTGGTCATGTTTTCAATTATTAGAAATACAGTATCAAATACAGGGCATTATTCTTTCACTGGTCGACTGGGGTCATTATTTGGTGCCTAATATCTTCTCAGTTAGACTTTAGCTTCAGCTTGTAGCCTTCTTGTTGACAAAGTTCAGTTGATTCTTCCTTTCCCCACATGTAAAAGTCCAGTGGTCCAAACCACAACTTTTTTTTTTTGCGTGCCAAAGGAAAGAAAAACTGAACATAAGAGTGGGTGGAATATGTTGCTCATGTGAAATAGGATGTCACATGTGCACTTGTTCTACACATTGTAGGCTTGGCTCAGACCACATACCAACTCACTGTTTGCTCTGACCTGTGAGTAGTAATTAGGTTAGTGGAGAGGAAATGATGTGGTTCCAGGGAACTTCTGTGCAGGTAATTCTCCAGAGTCGGCCTGATGAAGGAACCGGAGCACACTCCTCTCATTTAGGATGAGAAGCTGAAATGTATGGAATCTACTTTGCATGTGCCGATAGCATTTGTTTCCCCTTCTCTTTTATGATCATGCGTTCAATGCTCAATGCATTTATGACTAGTAGAAAGGCATGTTTTCCTGTATTTACATATATTTTTATGTATTTGTAGGTTGCATTTATTTTTCAGTTACTGTATCATGCCAGCGACTATTTTTGAGTTAATGTTGGCATATGTTACCAATTTCTTCTCCCTCCCTCGTGTAACTGTGAAAAGAAAAGGAACGATTTTGGAATGAAAGTCCTGAAAAACAAGCGGAGTGGCGTAATAGCACATCTGTTTTTATAAGGAATGGTGGACTTTTTTTTTTTTTTTCAGTGTGGTATTTTACTACCACATGGCTTTAATCCTACATCTGGGCCTGTTGTTTTATGAAATATTTCCCACAGATGATGTCAATTATCATTTCTGTCCTGGTCGTCAATTTACTGACTTTTGGAATCAGACGAAATGAAACGAGCAGAAAAAGAGCAACTTATGTGGTCTGGGCTCTGACAAAATTATAGCCGTGCGATACACATCTAAAATCAATATCTCTGTTAGTGATTAGCAGCAAACTTGCTCGGGTTTAAGAGCAGAGATACGTCCCGTATTTTGCAGATGTTTGGCTCCGGCGCACATTCTTGTTTGCTGTGTATTTACCAGCAGATGTTCAATAGTCGTCTATTCTGTACGTATTAGCGAGCAGTGCAGCTCAAACACAAAGCCACTTCCAAGCCATCTGCCAGCAATACAGGTGGAATGCTTTCATGTTTTTCTTCCCCGGAGCCATTATTCTCTTATGGATACACCTATTCATGTTTCTACCAGAAACTCTCTTTGCGGCTTCTACCACTAGCATTTCAAAGTTTGCCTTTTATTCTAAAGATTTAAAAAAAAAAAAAATGTATATCCATTAAACAATGGAGTTGTGGGATTTTAACAAGAAGTTTCCTTGATTAATTCTAATAGTAATATGTATATAGACTGGGTACCTGTGTGCATTGTGAGTTTTACATTCCTAGATTGGAAATGCTAATAGATGTGTGAAACAATGGAAACACTGGGTAACTAGGGTTGAGCAAACTTTCTACAGTTTTCAGCAACTTTCTCCCAAATCCTTAGTAGAATTTCTCCTTGTAAAAAATGTAACACAAGTGTCATCATTAATCTGGCCCTTGCCTTCCATGCCAGTAAATGGGATATAAAGTCAGAGCTTGATTTGCCGAATTTCTGGCCTGAGCAACTGGAAGAAAAGATATCTATATTGTACAATATTATATATGGAAAGTCACTGCCGTGTGTGCAAGAAATTGCCAATATGGGAGGTGTTTTTTTGGTGGAGAACAGTTGTAGCATATTGGAAATGATGAGCTTCTCTAACAATGTAGACCAGTGATCTCCAACCAGTGGCTCATGAGTAACATGTTCCTCACCAACCCCTTGGATGTTGCTCTCAGTGGCCTCAAAGCAGGTGATTATTTTTGAATTCCAGGATGGAGACAAGTTTTGGTTGTATAAAAACCAGTTGTACTGCCAAACAGAGTGTCCTGTAGGCTGCCAGTCCACATAGGGGCTACCAGATGACCAATAACAGCCCTTATTTGGCACCCCAGGAACATTTTTCATGTTTATGTTGCTCCCCAACTCTTTTTACATTTGAACGTTGCTCACAGGGAAAAAAGGTTGGGGAGCCTTAATGTAGAGCACTATATACTGTATATAGTGAATAAAGTACCCCCTCTTGTAAAATATAAGGATATTATAAGTTACCGAGGAGTTTCATGACCATATAAAAACACGAGGCCGAAGGCCGAGTGTTTTTATACAGGTCATGGAACTCCGAGGTAACTTCTAATATCCTCATATTTTACAACTGGGGGTACTTTATTTATTATAATACACAAATTTCAGTGAGTCATGTGACAGAAATGACATCAGAACTCACTGTTTATAAGGATATAATTTACAAGATATTCATGGCTTTTGTGTATTATATATACGTATATATATATATATATATATATATATATATATATATATATATATATATATATATGCTATTGCAGATCTAAAAATGTCTGACAACAATGTAATTTCATCTTTATAAGGATATAATTTACAAGATATTCATGGCTTTTGTGTATTATATATACGTATATATATATATATATATATATATATATATATATATATATATATATATATATATATATATATGCTATTGCAGATCTAAAAATGTCTGACAACAATGTAATTTCATCTTCCCATTGGCTCTGATGCATTTTGCGGTTTTGCAACCTTTTATTTGAAGTCTGCAAAAAACTATGGAGATAATGTACTATCCAATCAGCAGGTCAGTTTTACTAGTAACTGTTTAGAAAACGAATATTTGTTTCGGGCTACTAGAACTGGTGAATTCTCTTACATGAAGCCCATCAGTCTTTACTATTTGAAATGAATGAATGTGCTCACTACATTACGTATTGGTACTGATGAATATAAATGAGGACAGAAAGTATAACAGTCGTGGGAAGCATTCCCCATAGGCTTCAATGAAATATCCCAGTTTTGCTCTGCAAAGATCAGCCGCCTCTGATTATAAGGAAACAATGTGTCTATCCATAGAGTAAACTGATTATGAACTTTAACATTGTGATATAGCCCTCTAAGAACTCAAAAACTAAAAAAAATCCCTTTACAAGAATTGTGCATAATAAAAATGCCACAAAACTATGTGTAGCAATAAAAGACAATTCAAGCAATTCATCCAAGCACAAGAAATGTTCCATATGGTTCTTCACCTGTTGCTTGAGGCAGCCTTACTATACCTTTTGGTAGAGTCACTCCATTGCTTACTGGACCTCGGTAGGAGCATTTGCAGTGAGATACATAATTATTTATTCTATAAGATGATACGAAATCACAAATTTTAAAGCTGATCTGGCAAACAGAATGGACTTTCCAAATGGATGTTATAACCAGAAGCCCTTGTTCATTCTGGTGCTTTAAAACTGTAGAGTCTCGTTTTTGGTTCAGTCCATAGAGTTTTAGATGAAAGTAAGATGGAAGCACAATAATAAAAGACATCTGCTAAAGGGAATAAAAAACCAAACCAGTTCCAATAATAACTTTGTTTTGCTTTCTATGGAGGGCCCACTTGTTCTTTATCCAGTTCAATCCTAAATAAACGTGCCCTGGAATGGAAGTTTGTTGAAACATTCCACCAAAACTCCTGTTTTTCCAAACCTCCATTAATCTCACAAAACAAGCAAGACATGGGGCTCCCCTTTTCCTAAACTGGATGCTGCCCTACTTTGGGTAGATCTTTTATTCTACTTATTTGTTGTTGGGATACATACGATCTCCTCAAATATTTCACAGCCATGACCTAAGGAGACAAGGAAAGACAAATGAGATTGACCATTTCCAGTTTTAGACTTGGTTAGAAAAGATCCTGGGTATGTTTGTTGGGTGGATTCATATCCTACTGTACACGAATGAAACTATTATTGCACAGATATTACTATGTATTTGCTTAATGTATCCAGCACAAATATATTTTTTTAAATCTATTATTTAAAGCTCTGCAATCGAGCTATCAATCTAAGTCTCCTAATACACACAGAGATGGAGGTGTCCCTTACACACACAAACTCAAGTGCATGTTATCAGACCAATAACCAGACTGTGGGGGTCATTTATCAACACTGAGCAAATTTGCCCATGGGCAGTAACCCATGGCAACCAATCAGATTGCTGCATACATTGTCCTACTTGCAGCTGGCATTAAAAAGCTAATCACTGATTGGTTGCTATAGGTAACTGCCCATGGGCAATGCCCAGTGTTGATAAATGAGCCCCAGTGTGTTTTAGAAAGTGAGAGAAAACTGGAGTATTGGGTGGAAACCAACACAAACACGGGGACAAGAGCCACACTCCCCGCAATGGACTCACACAATGGTGGAAATACATCTGTACTATTCCTTACATTAGCTCCAAAGATTTTTAATTACTTTAACGTGTGTTAAACGACAATGTATACTCATAAGGGATATGTTTTTGAAAGCAAGTTCTTAGAAAAGCAGGAGTAAAAACTATAGACGGGATAGACAAGCAAATACAGACTGTATTCCGGTTACAATGGCAAGTGAAATAAATAAGTAAAAGGGGATGAAAGACTGAAGCCATTAAGGCCTCATCATGGCGCAAAAGGTCTGCGCGGTGTTTTATGGCAGGAAATAGAACTCATGTCTCTCATTACCAGTGGCAGCATTTTTGGTTACACTAATGGCACACGTGATGATTTTGCCATCTCAGCATTTTATATGGCAGTGGCAGGGGGGACAAAATAATTTAAATCCTTCCCTATCCTATCTCCCCTCCTCTATGGTATATGTTTATGTCATTTAGAAAACTGGGAACTCCAAAGGGTTGAAGGCAAACCCTGTTATGAAGGAACGTTCCTAAAAACCTCTGTTTCTCTCTAATGAGTGAAAACCTTCTTTTAGCCTTGCGTTTAATGGAAGAGCCCGTAAAGATCATTTGCTTGGCTTTAAATCATTCCGTTGACTAATTGGGATGGAAAATGCCGTTTCGATAAAGGAATTAACGCGCGTTCTATATCTGCAAATATCTTTTTCTTGGAGCTATAAAGGATTTATGTGCTGGTAAAACATAAATGAACTTCCTCAGTAATCAGACAGGGATTGTGAGGGGTATTAGGGTCTCTGGCGAGCTATTAAATTGTCATTGTTATACACGGTAAGAATTCAAGTGAAATCTATATTGATTTTTATTGCTGGGAGTATGACAAATATTCCCAGCTTCTCTGCAAAACGGTCTGGCACGTAAATTACACATCGTCCCTTTAAAAAAAAGAGGAAAAAAAAGGTCCAGTCACTTTGGTTATTTTTCTTGGGTGGTCTTTTGTAGTTAATATGCCCCTAAGTTATTGTAATTTCTTTTAATATCAACCTGTGTGGCCTAACAGGAAAGTATTTAATAGGCATAACAAAAAGCTATACTGTATACAGAACACCTAATTACTGCTAATGTGCAGGTAGACGCATGCCACACTCAAGTATTAAATAACCTCCTCAACTTGTACAAAGCACTGTTCTAATTATTCCATTTAAATAATCACATTCCCTTTGATAAACATGAGCAATCAGATAAACAACTAGGTTAACTGGAACATGATGCTTTGATGCAGACTTCTAATAAATGTAGGGGAGGTTGTCTGGTCCATCATGTTGATTCAGAGACACAAGAAGATCTTTCGTGGTGCCCTGAGATGTTACTGGGGCAAACAAATGTTATCATGGAAATCCAATCCACAAAGTAGCCTACAATTCTCTTCTTAAGCCAACTGCAGATAAGTGCAGAAGTATGTGAGATGTGGTCTCCTAAGAGCAGAATGAGTAGTGTTACTTAAGGTAAACTGGGTCAAGACATGGGAAGGGAGGTATTTGCCTCCATCATTTGATGTGGCTTGTTAGAGGAAGAGATTCATTCTGCCATTGAGAGGAAACAGGGAGAGATCTTGGCTAATATATTGGTTCCTAATCATTTCAAAACGTTCAAACCAGTGATGCAAATGGAACACAAAAGAGAATGAGCTCATGACTAATTGTGTATGTGAGTGATGGGACAGTCATGGAAACTCCTCTGCAGCCATAAAATAATAGATTCCATGAATACCATCTGGATGAAGTGATGAGTAGTAGTGAAACGCTGTTATCCAGTCCTGAAGCCAATGTGATTGTTTCTAACCAAATTGGTTAACCTTTATTCTAAAGTTCAACAAAGTGTAAGGCATTGGCCTTATGTTTTGGGCTTCTATACCAGTCCAAGCCCACCACAGTCTTGAAAATGGCTTAACAAGATCAGAGGATGGGAAGCTCCTGTAGACACATAAGGCATTGCTCTCATTTGGTATAGGTTGGCCAAACTTCTGGGCTGGCACAGTAACATTAGTGGAGAATAATGAAGACTTAGTGAGGTGTAGCCTCCAGTCAAAGCTAGCAACTGCTTTATATTTATATGTATTACCATATTCAATGGTAGGACTTCTAATGTCTCCCCAAACAAAAAAAAAATCAGCCATATTGTACTTTAGTTCTTCTTTAAGGGTCTACCATGAGATGTAAGAAAAGGTGATGACATCACACAAAAATGTCTTTCTGGAGTATAATGACAAAATAACATATACTCTCCTACTGGCATAATTAATGAGCTCTACTTCTTAGTCTGTCAATCACAGTCTTTCTGACTTGTATTTGAAAAAAATGTTCATGTACCATAGCAAAGTGTCATACATAGGAGATAACTATGAAAGCAATTCCTTTGTCTTAATAGAAACATAGGGCAGCTTTGGAAGTGTCTTTGCAGTAGGCATCTTTCATATTTAACTGGGATGATTATTGCCCCTTGTTAGTCAATAACATGTTGATTAAAATGAAGCACAAGAAATCTGACCAGTCACATCTGCTTTCCCTTAACAATATTACCCACCAGCTCTGTCCTACGTTCCTTCCTATGATAATGTCACACGCATGTGTTTTCTTTTGATGAGAAACATATTTCTTATGGCAATGGCACAATGGCAGGGCCTGGGACCACCACTGTCTTCTAATGAAGTGCTTCAGTCATTAAATCTCCATTGTTGGCAGGTAATGTCCCCTATATATCACTCCTTAAAATACCCTTTTTACCAATCTATCCAACCAATCACAGTTTGCCATTCCATAGGGTATGACCCATGACACATGTCTCAGGAACCATTGCCTCATAGGGAGGAGATCAATGAGACTAGTTTAGTTGAAAATATAACCAATGAATGTTTGTGAAGATTCTCATTCATCCAGGGCATGGTATATCTGTAGAAATAAGTCAAATTCATTCTGAATTGAGAAAGCCAGTTGGATGACTGGTGAAACGTCTTCAAGAAAAACACAGCAAGTCCAGTTGATTTGACTTATTTCTACAGATATAATCAATGAATGTGCCAGTCTATAGTACAGGAGAACTACAGAGCATCACAACATGGTGCCGAGTTGCAGTCTATTTATTCTAGAAGGCCTGGCCAAGTTCAGCATTTATACCTAGAGGATTTCAAAGGTGTTTGACTTTAATCTGAGATCCCTTTAACCTTAAGTCATAGACCTGCCTATCTCACTGCAGCATCGCATTGTAGATATATAATAGAAAACATATTCCAAGGGGGCTTGTAAACTATGTTAAGTTATGCATATGCCTGGCAATACTAAGTACAGGCCCACCTGACTACTGTATCTAACCAATGGCAGTGTGTCATTCCATAATAGTGGGGCACTACTAAGTAGAGCTTGTCCTATCTCCTGATCTTGCCCAGCCTCACAATCTTTTTGTCTCATGCCTCCTTCCCCTTTTGTCTTGCATGAAAATGTATGTTTGCTGTATGCATCCTCCATCACTCCATCGCTCCATCGCTCCATCGCTCCATCACTCCATCGCTGTGGAATATGTTGCTGCATCAGAAATATAATATGTTAATATATAGTGAATAAAGTACCCCCTCTTGTAAAATATAAGGATATTATAAGTTACCGAGGAGTTTCATGACCATATAAAAGTACGAGGCCGAAGGCCGAGTGTTTTTATACAGGTCATGGAACTCCGAGATAACTTCTAATATCCTCATATTTTACAACTGGGGGTACTTTATTTATTATAATACACAAATTTTAGTGAGTCATGTGACAGAAATTACATCACTACTCACCGTTTATAAGGATATAATTTACAAGATATTCATGGCTTTTGTGTATTATATATATATATACAAAGAGAGAGAGGGAGGACAAAACAGAGAAAAATAATATTGTAGCCCTACTGAAAATATAAGAATATTATAAGTCAGGGTTGGACTGGGCTGGTAGGACACCGGGAAAAAAACCTGGTGGGCCCTGGGCTTTGTGATTACCACCAGCCCTGATCCCTGCCTGAAACATTGTGCACTGGCCCCGAGGTGGGTGGCTCAGGGGGTAGGGGGGCCCAGACCCCCAGTCCAAAACTTAGAAATTATTAAGGAGTTCCTTGACCATATAAAAACATGTGACCAAAGTGGTTTTATACAGCTAATGGAACTCTAAGGTGACATCTAATATCCTTATATTTTACAACAAGGGTTCATCATCCACAAGAGCCAGTGAATCGATTATAATGGGTGATATCACTAAGAATTAATTATAATGGGTGACATCACTAAGAATTGATTATAATGGGTGACATCACTAAGAACCGATTAGAATGGGTGACATCACTAAGAACTGATTATAATGGGTGACATCACTAAGTTATATATTGTATCATAAATATATTTTCCGCTAGCTCTTATTTACACTCTTCAGATATGATTGTTATGCTCAAAATCAGAGGAAAACTAGCAGTGTCGCCCACCTGTTAGAGATGCCTCCATTGCTGGGTTAGTATTTTGTGAAATAGTTTAATCAATTAATTATGTTCACTGAAAACTAGTAAATCTTGTCTGTCTTTCTGTCTCTTGTACAGCTGGGGGGTTATTTATCAAAGTCCAAATTTATCTCAATATTTTCGGAAAAAAACTCAGACCAAATCCGCGTGGGTTTTTTGGGCTTATTTATCAATACACTTTCCCGAAAATGTTGTTTGCGGGAAAAAATCGTTAAAAATCGTGAAAAATTCATCGTTTTTACCAGAAAACGCAGAATTTTTCCAGAAAACTATGAAAACTTTGCACATCAAAAAATCATTGGGACTTCTCCCATTGACTTATATGCAAACTCGACAGGTCTGAGATGCCGCATTTTCAGATTCGGACTTTTCCCATCCTCAGGGTTTAATTAATTTTTGCATTTGGTGTTTAGTAAATAACCCCTGTAGAATGGGGAAATTGTGTCCCGTTGATCCATAAGTTGAGCCTAAACAAGCGCAAAGGTGAGTTGAGAGGAATCTGTGTGTGTTGTCCCTATTGCATTAGCAGATTTAGCCCCAGACAAGTAGCATGAGCAATTTTATGTTCAGACAGACCAACTGCAATATGTTCACATGCACTCTGTCAGAAGTGTAGGGTCTATACATGTCCCAAGGGTTGGCTGCCTATAATTCTACCTGAAGAATTAATCCCCCCTGCATTCTACACGACTTCTACACGACTTCTACACGACTTCTACACGACTTCAACACGAATTCTACATGACTTCTACACGACTTCTACACGACTTCAACACGAATTCTACACGACTTCTACACGACTTCTACACGACTTCAACACGACTTCTACACGACTTCAACACGACTTCTACACGACTTCTACACGACTTCTACACGACTTCTACACGACTTCTACACGACTTCTACACGACTTCAACACGACTTCAACACGACTTCTACACGACTTCTACACGACTTCTACACGACTTCTACACGACTTCTACACGACTTCTACACGACTTCAACACGACTTCTACACGACTTCTACACGACTTCTATACGACTTCTACACGACTTCTACACGACTTGCTAATGTTTCATTTCAGGCCGTTTGTTTTCTAGTGATACCGATCGTAATGTAAACTTGAATGACTCCCTCCTGATAAAGATCCTGATGTGCCGCTTAAGTGCATTTTATTTTAGTTCTTTTGGCCCCGAGAGCAGAGCAAGAAAACAAGACTGTGCCCACAAACTCCCAGCAGCTAAAGCTTTGCCAAGTCTCTACGACACCCACATGAAAACTTTGTGACATAAGTAGTTGGGAATATCAAAGGGAAAACAAAAGAAAAGTCAATATTTTATAGCGGTATCTGCTTTACAGCCAGAACAAATGTTTTTCTTTTTGGCTTTGGGTTCATTAAGGACGAATTTCATAAAGAAAAAGTGAAGTGACAAACATGTTATGCAGATACTTACCATTATCATTATTATTATTATTATTATTATTTTCCAGGCAGTGCTGTAGGACTACTAGCATCCTATCATTTCCAAACAACAGGGCAACTATATATTTATATATATAAATTGTGGTGAGGTCACTATCAGGATACCTGGGAAATTCCAGGATGGAGCTGACATATCTCCCATGTTCCTAACAGAGTGGTTCCGGTTTTTCTAGTCCAGTCCGGGCGTTTTAGTTCTACCCGAGGAATCTCAGGTGGATAATTAAAGGGCAGCTCAAGGCACAATGGAGGGCTCCAGTCTGGGGGAAAGACACAGAAAAGCTGCCTGAGCTCACTGAGAAGTTTGGATTCACAATAAGGTTTTTTCTCTGTTTGGGAGACAGGAGGTTGTTTAAGGCTCAGGGCATATATTAGGGTTAGGGCATATATTAGGGCATAGGGTTAGGGCATATATTAGGGCATATATTAGGGTTGGGGCATATATTATGGTTAGGGCATATATTAGGGCGTATATTAGGATTAGGGCATATATTAGCGCATAGGGTTAGGGCATATATTAGGGTTAGGGCGTATATTAGGGCGTATATTAGGGTTAGGACATATATTACGGCATAGGGTTAGGGCATATATTAGGGTCAGGGCATATATTAGGATTAAGGCATATATTAGGGTTAGGGAGTATATTAGGGTCAGGGCATATATTAGGGTTAGGGCGTATATTAGGGTTAGGGCATATATTAGGGTTAGGGTGTATATTAGGGTTAGGGTGTATATTAGGGTCAGGGCATATATTAGGGTTAGGGCGTATATTAGGGTTAGGGCATATATTAGGGTTAGGGCATATATTAGGGTTAGGGTGTATATTAGGGTTAGGGCGTATATTAGGGTTAGGGTGTATATTAGGGTTAGGGCGTATATTAGGGTTAGGGCGTATATTAGGGTTAGGGCGTATATTAGGGCAGGCCCGGACTGGCAATCTGTGGGTTCTGGCAAATGCCAGAGGGGCTGCCATAAGATGCCATAGAAAGTCACTATTTAGTGGGCTGGTGGGAGCTGTTTTGGCCTCTCTATACTTGGAATTCCAGGGCCTATTTTGACTTCCAGTCCAGACCTGTATTAGGGTTAGGGTGTATATTAGGGTTAGGGCGTATATTAGGGTTAGGGCATATATTAGGACATATATTAGGGTTAGGGCGTATATTAGGACATATATTAGGGTTAGGGCGTATATTAGGATTAGGGCGTATATTAGGATTAGGGCGTATATTAGGGTTAGGGCGTATATTAGGACATATATTAGGGTTAGGGCGTATATTAGGATTAGGGCGTATATTAGGATTAGGGCGTATATTAGGGTTAGGGCGTATATTAGGACATATATTAGGGTTAGGGCGTATATTAGGGTTAGGGCATATATTAGGGTTAGGGCGTATGAAGATCCCATAGAAGGTGCATGAGAAGAGATGGCACCCACGCTGATTAACTTCAATGCTACAGGGAACAGAAAACTGAGCTGCTCTTTTGCCTTTGGTGACAGATTTTCTTCCCAGAAATGAAATATCGGAGTGTTTCTGAGCCGAAGTCGTGGCTTTGTGCTCTCTCTCCCCACCTGCTGGTCACTTACTGCTGCGCTTCCCAATTCTCAAACCCTCCAACGATTCTGTTTTGACAACCGGAGATTCCACTAAATGTCCCACAGACAAGAACCACACTCACTGCTGTGGAATCTGTTTTAGAAAGAAAGCTCAGGACCTGCAGTTTTCTGGATAACGGATCTTTTCCTAATTTGGTTCTCCTAAAAATGTTTTTAAACATTAAAAATTTATTTAAACATTAAAATTGTTTGATTTAAATGGAGCCAATGGCAGATAGCCTTCTTGCAATTTAGAGCTGTCTGGATAATAGATTCCATACATGTACCAGGAAAAAGAAAGTGTTTCATTGTTATTGGGGATTTACATCACTGATGGCAAAACATATACAGATCCCTATACAGAGTACTGCTGTCATGTCAATCCCCCAATTGTTTTAATACAACTCCCATGATGCTTAGCCGTGTCCTGGATCTGATCTGCTTAGCTGACACTTGTAGGAGTTCCAGTTCAGCAAAAGCTGCAGGGTCAGTAATTATTTAAAGCAGCGACTGCTGGACCTTTTCAGCTCAAAAACCTCTTCTATTGGTTCAAGTCCAACCTTTGGTCAGACCCCCCATTAGTTCATAAAAAGGTCCCACATATAGGAAAACATTGGTCAATCAGAATTCACTATTATTCTAGAAATCTCTTTAAAAGGAGAAGAAAAGGCTAAAAGTAAGTGAGCTTTATCAGAAAGATCTATATAAATACACCAGTAACCCCTCAAAGTAATGTTGCTCTGAGTCCTCTGTCAAACAGCACATTTCTTTCCTTCTATTGTGTACTCATGGGCTTCTGTATCAGACTTCCTGTTTTCAGTTTAAACCTCCAGGGCTAGGGCTTGAGCATGCTCAGTTTGTTCCTCTCCTCACTGCTGTAATCTGAGCCCAGAGCTATGAGTGAGCAGGGAGAGACTCAGGCAGGAAGTGATGTCACACCAAGCTAATATGGCAGCTTCTATCTTAAACAAACAGAGAGCTTCTCAGGTCAGGTATGAAAAAGCATTCTACAGAATAAATATAGTGTTAGCTTGTTATAGCATATTGTGGCTAATCAATTGGCAATAAACTGCCTCCGTAGCTTTCCTTCTCCTTTAAAGGGTCTTAATACTGTATATGTAAAAGGATAGTAGACTGGTACCCTTCCCCCACTAAGACCGTAAGGTAACTGTACACGTTTTTCAGCCAATACATTTGTCAGTGGGGAAACATTTGCTAGTTTTCATTCACATGAATGGGAACTGCCTGTCACTTCTCATGACTTTGGCCCAAAGTTAAATATTTGTGCAAGATTAGCCCCAAACCCACCTGCCATCCAGGGCAATAGACACTTAGTCATTTCATAGCAACAGTCATTCTGCCCCATATGTATCAACTGCAACATAAATTCTGCGGCCAGTCAGCTCAAGTAGCAGAGCAGATAATATATATCCTATACCGAATGTTGTTTGTTACTTTAGCTTTAACATTGGTCTGTTACAAGCACAGGTTTTAGCTGTCATCATTTATATTACTTTGTTTAATTATTAGCCTTCTAATTCCAGTTGCACCCGCTTCAACCAAAAATTCAACAGCATCCAACAAAATTCTACATGTTGGTAGGAAAACTCTTGTGTCTCAAAGAAATGTATCATTCTTCTTTTATGTACAGGTATGGGGCCCTATTATCCAGAATAGACCTGAGGTTTTCCGGATAACAGATCTTTCTGTAATTTGGATCTTCATACCTTAAGTCTATAGAAAATCATATAAACATGAAATAAAGCCAATAGGCTGGTTTTGCTTCCAATAAGGATTAATTATATCTTAGTTGGGATCAAGTACAAGCGACTGTTTTATTATTACACAGAAAAAGGAAATAATTCTGGATAAAGGGTTTCTGGGTAAGGAACCCTGTGACGACACAGAGCTACGGGGCTATATCAATACATACAGCACTTAAGGGGACACCAGTTTACCTTTAAATGAAGTTTAAGTTTGATGTAGACGACATTATTCTAAAACAATTTGCACTTTGTCTTCATTATTTGTTGTGTCATTCAAACAGTTTGTTGTTATTTTCTACCTCTAAAGTCTGACGTTAAAAATGCATTTTGGTGCTGGGTTTATCCCTCCGCTCTCGATTCAGCCCTTGTGGTTCTGCTGTCACTGGAGGGACCTTAGCAACCAAATCAAAGGTTTAAAGGGAAAATAGTCCCCTCCTTTGAGCTCATTCAGTTGGCGTTATATAGAAACGGTGCTCTATCCAATCTGCCAAAAGCTGTTCAGTTTCAACCTGCAGCCGGCTGAAAAGCAAACTAATCACTAGTTGCTATTGGTTACTGTCCAGGTGTAAATTTGCCAGTGTTTATAAATGAGCCCCAATTATTAAAGGGACCAAAGCTTTGAGATATTGAGATTGAGGTATGGAATGTTCCATGGATATGTGGCTGCCAAAAATACAGATAAAAACCACAGACACTGCAGGTTACAGCTTTATTGTCCCCATTGTTTAGTTACTGCACAGACTAAAATAATAGACTTTAGTAACATGAATTAAAGACAAACCATTTAAGCCTCTTCATAAATGTCCTCATTACTCCTAATGTAGGTTTTATGGTAAGTAACCAACTGGACAGTGTCCAGCACATTACTTAAACCATCCCAATAAACAGAATCTATAGTTTTCCTAGTGGAAAGAACCAAGAAATCCTACAATAATGTCATTTATAGTGCACTGAGGAACAAACAGTCCGTGTTCACTATATCTCAAGATTTTACATTTCAAATATAACCCAATATGTCCTTTATGTGGGTATAGGCTGTCTTTAGGTTCTGAAAATAGAGAAAGTGGCTGTTGGTAGGAGAGTAGAGTTGGGAAATTGGGATCAGTAGGGCAAGATGGTGCCAGTAGGTCAAGTTGTGTTTCTGTTGCCCTCTAAGAAGAAGAAGAAGAAGGCTGTCGGGGCGCTGGGACTTTCATTCTAAAAAGGTGAAGGCCTATAAGACAGGCAGCCCTATATTATTTAAATAATGGGGCACCATAAAGTCTAATTGGCCTTACCACAACTGAAGGCAGCGGTCATGAATAGACTGAATTCTACTCCATAATAACCAACATACACTTCACGCTTGTGCATTAAGCCATGCCTTGCCTCTCCACACACGGATATAAAGGCTCTCAAACCATTTACTTCTTGGAATTTTTATAAGTCATTGGTTTCTTGTCTTGTAAACGTAATTCTGTGCTTCATGCACCACTCAGGAACTGTAAAAGCTTCAATAAATGCTCATCAGAGCAGCGCTGACCCAGGTCTTCTCTAGAACAATTCAATTGCTATTTATCCTCGCTATTCAATTGCTATTTTATCCATCAGTTCTCGTTTTAACAGACTGGAATATTCTGGTTTTAGTTGGCTAATTCTTTTATTCAAATAAAGCAGGGTTGGACTGGGCTGGTGGGACACCAGGAAAAAACCCGGTGGGCCCCACCAACCAAGACCTGATCTTTGCTTGCCCTCCATCATCACTTCCCAGCTGGTGCCAGAGGAGGGGATTTAGGTGGGTGAGTGGGCGGCGGGGCCCAAGGGGGGTGTGGGGACCCTTGGAGTAGCCCGAGTCCCAACCTCGGGATAAGGTACAGAGTGGAAAGAAATGCAAGCTTCATTGGTGCTACCGGAGTCTCCTGTTGGATTTCTCATGTCAGAGCACAGCAGGCAGGGGGTGCAAGTGTTTCCCAAATGAACACTAAGGGTCCTGCTCTTACACTTCTGCCCCCTGGGGTCATGAATTACCCCTTCAATTTCACCGCTGAAAATGCAAGATCAGGATGCAGCAATTGCCCATGATTGGTTGATGACAATAATTATCACATGACAATGCCTGTGCTCACATTTTGGGGATTTATGTGCAATATGTGAGATGACATGGTGTGCCATAGACCTTGTACTTATGTCACAGGGGTCTCTTTCTATTATGAATGAGAGGAATTTAATTCAAGTGTGCGCTAACTGTTTAAAAATTAGTATTTCTGAATAATTTTACAATAATCCCTCCCAGTCCCAAAAACTGAATAAGCTCAGAAAACAACTACACAAATCTCAGTGATGTTTGTCTTTCTTATACACTTGACGGACTTTTACACACTGCAGCCATATAAATATTTAATTTGATTTACAACACTGATTTGTTGCCCTCCCCAACATGTTTATAAATACACCCCTATAAAATCATTTCTATAATAGGAAAGGGACAAGGAAGAGCTACAAAAAACATCAGGGTGAATGTAAATAGCAAATTTTTCTTCTCCATATATAACTAAAATATCTTTTCTCCCCCAACAGTAACTACTTAAACTGGAGCCACAAACAAATATGATGACATGGCTTTTCCCTTTAAATAGGAAAGAAGCAAATGTCCAATTTTTTTTGTGGCGCCGGCATAAATATAAACTTCTGGAAATGTCGTATTCGCCGCTCGATTTCCTCGCTAATCTGCCAGTCCCATTACCCAATCAGCAGCTCTTGATAAATCAGTTTTTCTTTTGGCATGAACTCAGCAAAGCTAAAGAAAAGAACGTTCTCCAAATGTAGGAAATATCCCACAAAGGAATAGTTCTTCAGAAAGCTTTGGAGAAGCCATTAAGTGACTTACAAATTGTCAATGCACTTTTAAAACTCCAGCACTGAAATTGTAGTATTTTTAAATAACATGTTTGATGCCCTATGATTTAGAGAAAATACAAGGACTTATTTAGGAAGGAGGCGTTGGTGCCAAATAGTAATGAATTGTGGGTTCACCAATACAAACTTTGCATATGCATATGGTACTTATATTTAAACCCAGGGAAAATAACTCGATACACTTGCCTGGGAGAGGATCTTACCTTGTTGTAGAGTCTGGAATGGGTCCAGTTGGGGAGCAATGTGTTGTAGCCCGCTCGCAGAACCCTGGCCTTCAGCAGTTCAGCGCCTGATGCACGGTGTTGGAGGGATCGGCACCCTCCTCAGCAGACTATCCAAGAAAACACTGGCACTCAAAGGCAAGTAACAGCAGGGTTATACAGTTGGGGAGGCCAATGCCCAAACTGGACACACTAATGTATGACAGAGTCTGCTATTCTCTTTACCTGTCCATGCTGCCTAACCCTTTGGTTTGTATTTAAATTGCTGAGATTTAGCCTTCATTTCTACAACCCAACATGGAGAGGGTCTTGAAAATTAAAGAAAAAGAATAAATATCCAGAAAAGTAAAATAAACGTTGAGCAAAATCATATACAAATATCATGAAGAGTATTTAAGTATTTCTTCTCATATATTATTATATTATATAATGAACATATAATGTCTCGCTAGAATCGTTTCTCTGTTCATAAAAAGTCTTCTCTGAGTCTCACTAAAAAGGAACAGGAGGACGTTTCTAAGTAGTTTAATGTAAACAAGACTCTTTATTAAGGATTTGTGTATGGAAAGCTGTCAATCACTATTTCTGACATGTCAACACATAAACACCATTGGTCTTGGCCATCAAGAAAACATTTGTGGTTGACTGGGCTTCTATGGGCATCATTGGAATAAGAAGTGTAAGTTGTTATAAGTTTTGTATTATAAAGCAATCAACATATGCTGTAGCAATGTACAACGTAACAGTGTTGGGACCCTAGGACAGTCGGTAAACTTCATGCAGCCACTGACATCTTGATTAAAGGGATTGTTATACAGGGATTGTTATACAGGGATTGTTAATGGGCAAATTAAGCTGTTGGGGAACACAACGTCGTTACAGAGAACAGGAGACTTGTAGTTGAACACTTTTATACACTTTATTCACACTAAAGGTGGCCATACACGGACAGATTCAAGCTGCAGATATCGGTCCTTTAGACTGATTCGGCAGCTTATCTGCCCATGTGTAGTGCTCCTGACGGGTCCTCCAGATCGATATCAGGACAAAAATCGGGCAGATATTGATTGGTCAAGTTTGATTTTTTTGTACGATCCAGGACCGCATCGGCTAGTTGGTGCAGTCCTGTGCCCGTCGGAGCCCATTTGTAGCATTGTAACCTGAACATTCGGACTCATCTGATATTGCCCAGCCGTTAGTGGGCATATCGGGTTAAGATCCGCTCGTTTGGCGACCTTGCCAAGCGAGCGGATCTTATAGTGTATGGCCACCATAACACAGCTTCTCCAGTTTCACTTGTTCCAGTAACAATATCTTCAACAGGATTAGCAGGCTGCTTGGACCTCTTGTGGTGCCCACCTTCTTGATTCTCTTCCATCGGATCAGGTGACTCTACAAATCCCAGGTTTCTGGCACAGGAGATAATTTGCATCAGGATTACTCTCTATGTGACAAAAGGACCCATCTAATCCTAGGGATCCTTGTTGGAGCCTCAGCTGCTCAGCTAGCTTCTCTACCCCTATCTGTCACCACTAGTGATGGGCAAATAAATTCGCCAGACACAAATTTGTGGCGAATCTCTGAAAACTATACCCCCAAAATCAATACTTGAGCAAAAGACAGTTTATATGAAATTAAGTGGCATATTAAGACTCTTACCAAACTGGAATATATATTTTAGTAAATATTGCCCTTTTACATCTCTTGCCTTGAACCCCCATTTCATGATGGGCTGTGTGCTGCCACAGAGATACAGTTGGGGAGGCCAATGCCCTAACTGGACACACTAATGTATGACAGAGTCTGCTATTCTCTTTACCTGTCCATGCTGCCTAACCCTACCTCCAAACTGTTAACCCAACTGGCGACCCCAGACACTGGAAGTGCCATTGCTGTAGACTGGAGGTGAAGTCACTCTGGAGGTGGTCAACCAGATCAAGGGGAAAAAGTTATCATTTAACTAAGGGAGGTGGGGAATGAGAGCCTACATTCATAACATTCCTTGGAGGACCACATTAGGCCAAATGTTTGCCCAGGGAAACCAGTAACAAGGAAGCAAGCCCTGATTGGTCACTATGAGCTTCTGTATAGGCCTTTTGCTCCTCCAAAACATCCTTTGCATAGAATCAGAAAGCCAAGGCCTGCTCAATAGTCCCATTATGTCTACCAGTAGATCAGTAACAATAACATTTGTTAATATTGTTTGTACTATTTAATAGCAATGACTTAAATCTCACATAAAAAAACTCATGTTTAGAAACCACAAGTCCAGCAGATTTAGCAGATCTAATAAAGCGAGTGTTTAGTCAAACATAATAAACTGGGTATAAAGCTTGTAGTGAGGCTCGGAATAGTGATGAACATGTTTTCTGCACTCGGAACTATACGTTTGCCTTTTTGGGGCATAAATATGGTGAGGTAATGGCACAGAAGGGCTGTAATGGGGTGATTTATAGGACTGGGCTCTGGCTTTAGTAGCAGGGCTGTAATTTATACCAGGAGGAAGAAAGCTCAGACTAAACAAGGTGAATTTGGGTTTTATTACTGTAATGTCATTATTCCCGCTCCACTGAGCACAAATGATGATTGAACACAGCCAACTTACAATTTATCATTTCCCTTTATTACAGTTGCTCTGGGAAGTTTACTCAATGTAAAGTGGGCTAAATTGTTATTATTTTAATCCTTGCCGCAAATATCAAACGCACACGTTATTTTAGGGATTATGCGCCTCATTTATAAACCGCAATGTGAGTAAAAAAAAATCTACGCAATTCACCATGTTTATTACCCAAAATGCAGCAGCTGTTGTATTTTTTTTGTTGTTCCCATGGCACAAGTTTGCAGCGGCTGCGTCACCTAATTCCTGCTAAAAATACAAGCACAAGACTTGGGGCCTATTCACTAACATTCATATTTCTATTTTTTTCACAAATCATTTTTTCTTTTTTATTTCTCAAACTCTAAAAATGTTACATTTATAAAGTGTAAAAACCATGAAATACTTTAAAACATAATAAAAGTAAAGGCAGTTGATGTCCCATAGAAATTAGTGGGAGCCGTCCTGATCCTCTTGAACGTTTTTTTAATCAGTTTGGACTATAAGAAGTTTTCAGATTTTTTTCCATTAGTGATTGTCCAAAAAACGTACATTTTTAAAGTTTTTTTAATTTTTAGTATATTGTTCAGCTTTTTTTTTTTCTCATTCGTACTTTTTATAGTTGGATCTTTTAATAACTTTCATGGTTTTGGAGAAAATAAGTTTAATCGTGGTTTCAAAAACCATTAAAATTCACCCTTGGATAAATGGGCCTCACGTATGATAAGTGGATAGGGAATGGCCCACCCTCATAGGCACCTGAAATGGTTACATGTTAATAAGCTTTCATATATTAAATTCTTTAGATAACGTAATCACATTAAATGGTCCTTAGCTCAGAGGTTATGGCAAGAGCTCCTTATCTTACTTACAATGCTTATGTGACCCTATTATTATAGCATGTTTTACTGCCTCATCAGAGCTTACACTCTAAGGTCCCTATCACATTCGCACACAATGTTCAATTTAAGCAAGAGCCAATTAACATGCTTAAGTGTTTAAGTAGTGTTGGAGGTACCTGGAGAGAACATGTAAAGTCCTTCAGATAATGCCCTGGCTAGAATTGAACCTAGGAAGCCTTAACTGCAAGGCAGCAGCACTGACCCTTGTACCACCATGTTACCCTATCTGGTGAATCAAGTGCCCCAGTATCCTTGGTGAGCCTCAATTCAGCCCTATACTTCATGACAAAGTGTTCCCTAAGCAACAATCCCTAGTGAGGGTCTTCTCACTGTCCTGGCAAGACACTGTAAGAGACTTTTGGGCCAGTCATCCCCCCACAGTGTCTACGTTGGTCATTGGCTGACCTGGAGGAACATTATGTAATTGTTGCCTGCCATGTTGTACAATATACAACCAATTGCCATGGGCCAGAAGGCTAATTAAGAACAAAAAACGTTGTATATTAAATTCTATCTATGTGCTTCTCTAAATAATGTTATAATTGTGTTTCTGTAAGGAAATACAGGTATGTAATCCATTATCTGTAAACCCATTATCCAGAAAGCTCCAAATTATGGAAAGGCCATCTCCGATAAACTATTTTATCCAAATAATCCAAATTTTTAAATGGTTTTAAAATGGTTTCCTGTTTCTTATTGGAAGCAAACCCAGCCTATTGGGGTTCATTAATGTTTACATGATTTTCTAGTAGCCTTGTATGAAGATACTTTATCCGTTATCGGGAAAACCCCAGGTCCCGAGCATTGTGGATAACAGGTCCCATACCTGTATAAGCAAATGGCTCTCAAGCAAGCATGCCTAACCCCTCCAATCAGCAGCAAACCCAACAAAGATTACATTTCATGTAATGGAGTTTCTACACTTTGAACATGGAATATTTGGGAAATGATGATTTGAAGCTTGTTCATGCCGATGGTCCCTGCTCAATGTATCGTTTGCTACAGAAATACTGAAAGCTTTGCAGCTCTCCAGATAAAAGGTAAATGTGTGTTTTATGGCTGCGGCTGGTGTGGAGCTCCACAAACGTCTGCTATCTACTCGGGTTACTGGAATAACAAGCTCACTGGTTAACCCGGAGAAAGTTAATTTATGTTTATTTATAGTTTAAGGAAGGGAAACCCTTTGGTTTGTATTTAAATTGCTGAGATTTAGCCTTCATTTCTACAACCCAACACGGAGAGGGTCTTGAGAATTAAAGAAAAAGAATAAATATCCAGAAAAGTAAAATAAACGTTGAGCAAAATCATATACAAATATCATGAAGAGTATTTAAGTATTTCTTCTCATATATTATTATATTATATAATGAACATATAATGTCTCGCTAGAATCGTTTCTCTGTTCATAAAAAGTCTTCTCTGAGTCTCACTAAAAAGGAACAGGAGGACGTTTCTAAGTAGTTTAATGTAAACAAGACTCTTTATTAAGGATTTGTGTATGGAAAGCTGTCAATCACTATTTCTGACATGTCAACACATAAACACCATTGGTCTTGGCCATCAAGAAAACATTTGTGGTTGACTGGGCTTCTATGGGCATCATTGGAATAAGAAGTGTAAGTTGTTATAAGTTTTGTATTATAAAGCAATCAACATATGCTGTAGCAATGTACAACGTAACAGTGTTAGGACCCTAGGACAGTCGGTAAACTTCATGCAGCCACTGACATCTTGATTAAAGGGATTGTTATACAGGGATTGTTATACAGGGATTGTTAATGGGCAAATTAAGCTGTTGGGGAACACAACGTCGTTACAGAGAACAGGAGACTTGTAGTTGAACACTTTTATACACTTTATTCACACTAAAGGTGGCCATACACGGACAGATTCAAGCTGCAGATATCGGTCCTTTAGACTGATTCGGCAGCTTATCTGCCCATGCGTAGTGCTCCTGACGGGTCCTCCAGATCGATATCAGGACAAAAATCGGGCAGATATCGATTGGTCAAGTTTGATTTTTTTGTACGATCCAGGACCGCATCAGCTAGTTGGTGCGGTCCTGTGCCCGTCGGAGCCCATTTGTAGTATTGTAACCTGAACATTCGGATTCATCTGATATTGCCCAGCCGTTAGTGGGCATATCGGGTTAAGATCCGCTCGTTTGGCAACCTTGCCAAGCGAGCGGATCTTATAGTGTATGGCCACCATAACACAGCTTCTCCAGTTTCACTTGTTCCAGTAACAATATCTTCAACAGGATTAGCAGGCTGCTTGGACCTCTTGTGGTGCCCACCTTCTTGATTCTCTTCCATCCGATCAGGTGACTCTACAAATCCCAGGTTTCTGGCACAGGAGATAATTTGCATCAGGATTACTCTCTATGTGACAACAGGACCCATCTAATCCTAGGGATCCTTGTTGGAGCCTCAGCTGCTCAGCTAGCTTCTCTACCCCTATCTGTCACCACTAGTGATGGGCAAATAAATTCGCCAGACACAAATTTGTGGCGAATCTCTGAAAACTATACCCCCAAAATCAATACTTGAGCAAAAGACAGTTTACATGAAATTAAGTGGCATATTAAGACTCTTACCAAACTGGAATATATATTTTAGTAAATATTGCCCTTTTACATCTCTTGCCTTGAACCCCCATTTCATGATGGGCTGTGTGCTGCCACAGAGATCACCTGACCAGAAATACTGCAGCTCTAACTGTAACAGGAAGAGATCACTTGACCAGAAATACTGCAGCTCTAACTGTAACAGGAAGAGATCACCTGACCAGAAATACTGCAGCTCTAACTGTAACAGGAAGAAGTATGGGAAAAAAAAAGACACAACTCTGTCTGTTAATTGGCTCATTTGACCTAACATGTATGGTTTGTTTGTGTGCACAGTGAATCATACAATGCCAGGGGGCGGCCCTTATTTTTTAAAATAGCAATTTTCTATTTATGATTACCCAATGGCACATACTACTAAAAAAGTATATTATTATGAAAATGGTTTATTTACATGAA
This sequence comes from Xenopus laevis, assembly GCF_017654675.1. NCBI lineage: Eukaryota > Metazoa > Chordata > Amphibia > Anura > Pipidae > Xenopus > Xenopus laevis. Next base: position 1,636,193 of record NC_054379.1, read on the forward strand.
GCAAGGTTTTCCATATGAGCTGTTTTAGGCAATATCTTTTTATAGAGACCTACATTGTTTGAGGGGTATAGTTTTCCTTTAATCAATCTTATCTTCCGTGAGGAAGTGACCCATTGCTCCCCCTCTTATACAGCCTCCCCACCTCTAAGGCTATATTCAAATCACTCAAGGTCACACAGGTAGACCCATTTCTCAATATCCTTCCTGTGTTTGGCCACCAGTCACACACCAAGGGGATAATTTAAGAATCTATTGTACCGATGTCACTAAGTTTAATGAAATCTATTACAACTTCAAAGTTGGTCCAATTGCCCTCTTAGAGATCAAGAAGGACATTTTTCCCCCTTTGGAGAAGCTAGGGTTCTTTTTTCTTTCCTCTGAATAAACTGGTACATGGGCAGGTTTCACTTCCAGGTTGAACTTGGACATTTTTATCAACCTCATCTACAATGTTACTAGAAGTTACAATATAAAAACAGTTGTCACTATGGGTAACACAGCGCTGCAATTTATCAACATTTGTTTAGTGAATCAGTCCCTGAGACTCAGATAGGAAGCCCTTAATCAGGACAGGCTGACAAAGTTGACTGTGTTGTGCAAGGGTAGATGTTGGTGCAAATGTGGACCTGGGTCCCTAGGACAACTACGGTAGATCCCCTGTTTTGACTGAGGCCCATACAAATATTTGGATACCGTGTTTGTGAAGATTCTCATTCATCCAGGTCATGGTATATCTGTAGAAAAAAGACAAATCAACTGGACTTGCTGTGTTTTTTTGTTTCCTTGAAGATGTTTCACCAGTCATCCAACTGACTTTCTCAATTCAGAATAACTTGTATTCTTCAGTAGAGGATATATACCCAAGAAAGATCCTATGTACAAGTTATTCTGAGTTGAGAAAGCCAGTTGGATGACTGGTGAAACATCTTCAAGGAAAAAAACACAGCAAGTGCAGTTGATTTGACTTATTTCTACAGATATTTGGATACTGCATTTCATACCAACCTAAACTAATGATCAACTTGTACAGCCTCAGCAATAAATGTGCCCCTAATACTGTATGACTTGTAGAGCCCCCAAGGCTGCACTAAATGCCTCTGTGATCCAAAGTTCATAAGATAACATTGGCCAAAGCCTGTTAGATAAACTATGCTGCAAAAGGGTAGGGATATTGCAGGCATCATTTATATGGTGTATATTGTTCCCTAAAAGAAGATGAAACTGCTTGGTTAGGATCTACAGCACCACGGACAGCAGATCATTATGGAAAGTCCAGTATGACATAAACAGATGGAGCAAACCTTATTGAAGCATGTGTGCCAGGCATATTACATACATGCATTTGTGACATGTTTTTATGGGCTTTGTGTCTGTACCTAGTCCATCCCTGAAATCTGTTCCATCAGTAACACACTTTTGCAAAGGCTTTATTAAAATTTCACAGTTTAAGGACAAGTTTACCTTTAGCTTTTAGTATGAGACGACACCTGTTCTAAGGAACTTTTCGTTTGCTCCTGATAATTTATTTAGCATGTTGTTTAAACTACAAGCATTTCTTGTATGACCATTAACAGCATGAAACTAAAAAATATGCCTGGTTGTTGGGGGTCAGTGATTCATAAAACTTATGAAACCTCATTTATGAAGGCAAGTGACATTTTGAACACAAACTGCCATGTTTAGTCTCCCATAGACTCCATTATTATCAAATAATTAAACATTTTAATAATGATTTCACTTTTCTGTGTAACAATAAAACAGTAGCTTGTACTTGATCCCAACTAAGATATAATTAATCCTTATTGGAGGCAAAACCAGCCTATTGGCTTTATTTCATGTTTATATGATTTTCTAGTAGACTTAAGGTATGAAGATCCAAATTATGGAAAGATCTGTTATCCAGAAACCCCCAGGTCATGAGGATTCTGTATAATAGGTCCCATACCTGTACTAATAGTTCGTTATAAGTTGAGCACTATGGTAAGAAAGTGTCCGTGCACAAATGTTTTTGGGCAAGGCCTTGAAGCATGATTGATTGAAATGCCAATTTAATTCCATGGTGCCAAATTACAGCAAACATCTGAGCATGTCAGCACTTGATTTTCTGGGAAGCATCTGGGTTACTATTCCACCTGGCCAACGTATCCCATCATATTCCTAGCAAACCAACCAATACATGTGTCCTACCTGTAATCACAACTTGTGGCTTAACCAAGCAGAATCTAAGCAAATAAGTGAAAACTCAGATTTGTGTTGTTTTATTAACCCGGAGAGGAATGTTACGCATCAGTTGCTTTCTTAAATGTAAATGTATGTCGTGGGATGAAACGATTGGGAATCTGAGTTGCTTTTTATGGTTCCAACTTTCTGATCTTCTTGGGTGGAACAAGTAAGCGCGTCGGTATTGCGTTCCATTAGAGAGGTGTTAAGCAGTAGCAACGCTGAAATGATGCAAGCAGTTGTTTCCCCAAAATGTTACGCTCTTTTTATTCCTGAAACGACTTGAAACGATTGTCTTTCAGCAGCCTGGAAGCATTTGCACAAACATTAGCAGAGCGAGCTATATAAACAGCTGCTGAGAATGTATAGGAAAACAGATCCGACACTAAACTTACAATCCTGCAGGAATTTCATTTTCATTTATTTGAAACGTCAACAGGTTTGAGCGGAGTCTGCAACATCATCGCTGCTTTCACTCTGGAAAAGAAAATATCAGGTGCCCAGACTGGAAGATTGAAGTGCTTTTGACAAAGTTCAAATAATCCTTTGTTCTATTTATTTTCTCCGCAAATCTCAACATAAATGAGCCCTTTATAAAAAAAAACCAAGGTAAATGTACCATTTTAGAGTTTACAGAAAGTGTTTATTTAAAGTACTTAGACTACCAGCTCCGCGGGGCAGTCTTGCCCTTGTAAAATAAACAGCCACTCATTTGATAACCATTAGCAAATGGAACCTTTACGGCAAGAAACTCACATCAAGCAGGTTAACGCTTCCTTCTAATTTCACAATAATCACAAGACTTGACTTGAGGCCACTGAGGGCTTTTTTATACTGAACTTTGTAAATAGCTACATGAAATATCAATTTAGAGGCTTATTTATTCAATTTACCAATATTATTATTGGCCAATGACAAATATATGAATTGTATTGACACAGTGGGAGTTCTCATGATAGGTGTATACATTTACATGCATGAGACCTAGGGTTTTCTGGATAACAAATCTTTCTGTAATTTGGATCTTCATACCTTAAGTTTACTAGAAAATAATGTTATCATTTAATAAACCAACTAGGCTGGTTTTGCCTCCAATAAGGATTAATTATATAGCTTGTAGATCAAGTACAAGCTACTGTTTTATTATTAAAGAGAAAAAGGAAATTTAGATTATTTGGATAAAATGGAGTCTATGGGAAACAGACTTTCCATAATTTGGTACATACAAATAAAACTTTGTATGAATAACAGGAACTGTTCAGCTGAAAAGAAACACAATAAATGCATTAAAATACACAATAAAACAATCTTTTTGAAGGATAATTTACAGTGAAAACCAAATCAGATGGATTATTGACATATTTCAATGTCAGTGTGCTGGTGGCCTCCTTAATTGAGAGGGATATGGGGATTTCTGTGTATGACAAGCTGTGTGACTCTAGGCAGTGGGCACTAAAGCAAATAAAGTTCTGTCTTACATAAAAGGGCATAAACTCAAGGGATGAAACATAATTTTGCCTCTTTATAGGTCCCTGGTGAGGCCTCATCTGGAGAATGGGGGCAGTTTTGGCTCCAGACCTTAAGACTGAGACAACTTAACTGGTTAAAGGGATTGAAGATTCAAGTGATAAGGAAATACTGTCAAGGTTGGGGTTGTTTTCTCTGGAAAAAATGTGCTTGAGAGGGGACATGATTAGACTTTACAAGTACATTAGAGGACTTTATAGCCAGATAGCAGGGGACCTTTTTCCCATAGAAAAGAGGAAAGAACCAGAGGCCGACTCTTTAGACTTGAGGAAATGAACTTTATTTGAAGCTGCAAAGAGGGTTCTTCATGGTGAGGGCAGTGAAGTTGGGGAATGCCCTTCTTTGATTCTATTAGTGCTCAGATGACATCTAAGAAAAAGCGTAATAGGAAAGTCTATAGTGATCTTCAGATCTATAGTTAGTTTTAATAGTTGTGTGAGTTTGCTGAACTTTTTAAAAGAAAGTTAGAATAAAGTTCATAAATTATATTTGGAACTAGCACTACATTATTTAATTGTTTCTCATAACAAGTACACAATTGGTGATATTTTAATATCCATAGGAACCCAAACTTTGTTTTTTGTGGAACAAGTGATCTGAATGATATACTTCCAGTATTGCATAAAGTATATATGAAGGGCCCAGTTGAAGAAAGATGGAGCCTTGGTGGTGCAGGAAGGCTGGGCCCAAATCTGAGGGGTAAAGGCAACGTTGGATCCACTGCCTGTGGTTGTGTTTCCAGGTGGTGTTGCAGTTTAAGAAGAGCTAGAGGGATGCAAGTTGTTTATTGCTGATGAAAACCTACAATAATAAATTAATACATCACAAAATAATTGTGCCTATGGAGTCTAGGACACGTGCTCTCTGCCATACCCTATAGCCAGCTCTGCTAAAATGTTGTATAACCTTATAGAATAAAACATGAAGCTACTGTGTCTTTTGTGGGTTTCTTCTCAATGACACATTCTTGATAGTCAAGCGAAACTTTAGAATTCTATAAGGTGCTTTCTGTACCTTAGGTTTATGTAGAATAAACTTCTAGGTGGATGTTGGAGAACTGGAGGTCCATGTAACTATGACCCCCTGTGAAAGCTGCCATAGACCTACTTAAAAAGAATTATATAGAGATTGTATACATCTATCCATATATATATATATATATATATATACACAAGACACTGCTCTTCTTCCATAAGCCACTGATGTTGTTGTTGGAGAGTGGTGTTAAAGCAAATATTGTGCAATTCCATGAAATAAATGGACATTGACCGATAAGCCTCATATTCTCAGGTAAAGAGTGGAATTCATCATAATTTTATTGTAATTATATAGGTTATAGAATAAACATTTGGGTTTCATTAAGGACTGGAGTTGGAATCTCCTCACCTTAAATTGTTGCTTCAGAATTTTGAAACAATTGTCTAAAGCCTAAAGGTGGAAAAGTAAAACATCTGTTTGGGTCCAATGATGACTTTCTAGACTAATTTTGTGCCCGGTGGAGAAGCCTCTCGTAAAAAAGTGAGAGCGACTGTGAATCGAATTTGCAAATGTCATTGCCCCTTATGATTACTTTATTTATACAGTGTTTTGTCTGCCACACTGTTGTCATGGATCTTGTTGTAGCAATGGGAGAATGTTGGCTGAAACAAATTGCTTCACACTATAAACTGAAGAGACATAAAAACAAGATAGTGTAATGAGAAAAGCATTTGAAGGAGAACAGGGAGAGCTCACAATTCAACGTCTCCAATAAAACAGGCAGTGAGAGCGGCTCACATGGACACACGGATCCCTGGGAAAACCAGTGAAAAAGCTTCACGGAAATGTTTCATCAACAAGAAATGGAAAGAAATTCTCGCTTTGGAACCGATGGCCAACTTGGTGCTCTGGGCCGTCCCACGGTAGCGCCGGGTTCTTGTGGAACCAACCCAATGTAGAGTCTAACGGGGTGAAAATCCTTATTGTACAGCCGAGATCTCCTGCTTGCTGGGGGCAGGATTTCTGCTTCAATAAAGTCATTATTTGTAGGATTAGGCTTTTGGAAACAATCATGGAAGATGTGATTTGCTGCTGCACAAAGGGATTCTTTGGGGGGAAAGGGTATTTCTACAGCTTTATCCAAGGTCTCCCTTTATAAAAACTACTGCTGAATTGTACAACTGATGTCTGTGAGACGTCTCAGATCTAATATGAAGGGGGGTGGTGTTTTTGGCAGCAGCGTCTTTCAGGAATAGATTCTCTGTACACTCTTACGGATAATATGGGATCTGTTATCTCTAAACCCATTATCCAGAAAGCTCTGAATTACAAAAAGGCCGTCTCCCATAGACTCCATTTTATGCAAATAATCCAAATGTTTCAAAATGATTTCCTTTTTCTGTGTAATAATAAAACAATAGCTTGTACTTGATCCCCACTAAGATATAATTAATCCTTATTGGAAGCAAAACCAGCCTATTGGGTTTATTTCATGTTTATATGATTTTCTAGTAGACTTAAGGCATGAAGATCCAAATTACAGAAAGATCCATTATCTGGAAAACCCCAGGTCCCGGGCATTCTGGATAACAGGTCCCATACCTGTAATAATAAAACAGTAACTTGTACTTGATCCCAACTAAGATATAATTAACCCTTATTGGAAGCAAAACCAGCCTATTGGCTTTATTTCATGTTTACATGAAATAATTTACATTTTTTGGTAGACAAAGTATGAAGATCCAAATCACGGAGAGATCTCTTATCTGGAAAACCCCAGCTCCAAAGCATTGTGGATAACAGGTCCCATACCTGTAATAATAAAACAGTAGCTTGTACCTGATCCCAACTAAGAAATAATTAATCCTTATTGGAAACAAAACCAGCCTATTGGGTTTATTTCATGTTTATATGATTTTCTAGTAGACTTAAGGTATGATGATCCAAATTACGGAAAGAGCTACGATCCAGAAAACCCCAGGTCCTAAGCATTCTGGATAACAGGTCCGATACCTGTAATAATAAAACAGTCGCTTGTACTTGAGAGAGCTTAGAGGTTGCACCACATTCATTTGGATCAGACTGGCACAGGGAAGCCACATACTGTGCCTGGAAAGACCGGTTAGTGTGAGAGGAATCCAAACTGGAGGAACAACCAGCAGGAGATTCCTATCTGAGCATCCAAAAGGGCTGGTAATCTCACTGTATGTCTGACTGTGCTGGACTCACCTGGAGAGACTCTAAAGTATCCAAAGAGGATTTGTGTGAGTATCCTGGTTAAAGGGACAGTACCCTAAAGAAGAGCTTGAAGATAAAGAGACTGTTTTATTAAAGGACTTTGCCTTCTTTAGTTAGTTAGATGCTAGCAAGTTAGTTAGTGAGGCCCTATTGCCACCAGTTAGGAGTGCTTTATGTACTAGTTGGCCATTTATTTTAGCTAAACCGTTGCTCAGTTTAACCAATACTGTGTCTTTGTTATGTGCATTCCTGGATCCCACTAGATGGAGGCACTGCGCTAGTAAGTACCAGGTACCCAGTCTCTCCCCACAGGTCCGCCATCAGAGGGGACAGTCCTCCCGGGCCCGGAGGATTCTCAGCAGTAAGGGGTGCCCGGCCGCACTCTGATTGGCTGCATCCCGGGCGTACGTGTGACGTCAGTACGCACGGGCGCAACTCTGCAGCTTCAGGCAGAAGAGAGAGGCCGCGCTACAAGAAGGACCTGCTTCCTGGAGATGGCACAACTTCCTGGAGACGGTGAAGACGTGGAAGACAGTGCCAGAGGAAGACAAAGACCCTGCAAAAGAAGAGGAAGTCGCCACTGGAGAAGTTGCCACTGGAGAAGAAGTCTCCATGTGAGGATGTGGAACAGAGAACTCAGTTGCAGGTAAGTGCCACTGACAACCAATGCAGGCCACTGACCACCAATGCGGCCCCTGACCACCAATGCAGGCCCCTGACCACCAATGCAGGCCCCTGGCCCCCAGTGTGGGCCTCTGACCAGTTTTTCGAGATGCCAAGAAGCTACTTTGGTGGCCATGGGTCACAAAAAAAAACAACTGATGGCCAGGCACCTCCGTGAGTCAGGGGCCCCATGGAGGGTCAGGGGACCCACACAACGTCATGCAGTCACACAACGGCCGTGTAACCTTTGTACTGGTGGGAGGGGTGTGGTTAGGGGAGGGGCGTGGTTAGGGGAGGTGTGGCGAGGGGGGGCCCAGAAAATGTTGTTGTGTGGGGCCCCGTGATTTCTGACAGCGGCCCTGTCTCCCCATACCACTGCGGAGTGGCTCAGGTTTGTCCTGTGTCATCAGGAAAGGGCCACACGTGGCGAAACATTGACAAAGGGGTGTTGAAAGGGTTACATATATTTACTATATGTATGTGAATAAGTAAATACAAGTATGAAATAAGGCTTTGTGTTAATGAAGGAAGAGCGATTTAAAGGGAAAGTACATGCATGTTTACCTCAATAAATGCATCCATCAATGATGTCTCCAGTAGGGGGAGCTCCTGGATTAGTTTACACAAAGCCATTGGACTGGAGCTGCATGTGCCCTTATGGGGCAGTTGGTTACATCTGGGCAATTAACCCTTGCCTTACGGCCTTCCTACTAAATTAATATGTAACTAGGTATCAGCGCAATGGGGCTTTTTCTTGAAACAGATTGTGCCTTTGTTGATGGGGTGCACTGCATGCATCCTAATATCTATATACTGGATATAATTAAATGGACATTGCAGCAGTGTTAGCTCGCATTCTGGCTGCATGTCAGCCTTTTGTTGCACCAATCACTGCAGTGAACTTGGTGATATTCAGAACAGGGGCAGGATGGTGTGAGTGGTGCTAAATGCAATTATATGGAGGTGTAAGGGGTGATCTCTAATGAATAAAGATGTAGTTGAGCACCGGCATCCCTTGTGCACTATATGTTATATCTCTTTATCCCTAGAGTAGACTCAATTGTCTCACCCACACGCCCACATTATTATTATTATTAATATTGTCACCAAGAAGAATATTAGTAATGTTTGTGCACTTTCTCCTGGTGGTGGATCCATGTTTATGGAATTTTTGTAATAATATTAGCAGAAAGGCATGTATATACAGGCATGGGATCTGTTATCCGTAAACTAGTTATCCAGAAAACTCTGAATTACGGGAAGGTGTCTCCCATGGATTTCATTATAATCAAATAATCCAAATTTTTAAAACTGATTTCCTTTTTCTGTGTAATAATAAAACAGTCGCTTGTACTTGATCCCAACTAAGATATAATTAATCCTTATTGGAGGCAAAACCAGCCTATTGGCTTTATTTATTCGTGTTTATATGATTTTCTAGTAGACTTAAGGTATGAAGATCCAAATTACAGAAGGATCCTATATACAGAAAACCCCAGGTCCTGAGCATTCTGGATAACAGGTCCCATACCTGCAATAATAAAACAGTAGCTTGTACTTGATCCCAACTAAGATATAATTAATCCTTATTGGAGGCTAAACCAGCCTATTGGCTTTCTTTCATGTTTATATGATTTTCTAATAGATTGAGGGTAAGGGCACACGGGCAGATTCGGGGGGAGATTAGTCGCCCCAGTGACAAATCGTTTCTTCTTCGGGGCGACAATCTCCCTGAACTGCCTTCCCCTACCTTCCCGCCGGCTATAATGAAAAATCGCCAGCGGGATGGCACTCGCGACGCTTTGTTTTCCGAAGTCGCTCGGTTTCCTCATGACGCAACTATATGTTGATCTCAACTGAAAAGTTGTTGTGTGATCAGTTAACATTGGGATCCAGGTGGGTGTTTGTTGGAAATTTACACACTGTATTTCCTAAAAAAGTATTAGCTTTTATATCATTCTTATACTCTATATATATCATTCTAATATTCTATATATCACTCTTATACTCATTATATCATTCTTATATTCTATATATCATTCTTATACTCATTATATCATTCTTACATTCTATATATCATTCTTATATTCTATTTATCATTCTTATACTCATTATATCATTCTTACATTCTATATATCATTCTTATATTCTATATATCATTCTTATACTCTATATATCATTCTTATACTCATTATATCATTCTTATACTCTATAAATCATTCTTATACTCTATATATCATTCTTATACTCATTATATCATTCTTATATTCTATATATCATTCTTATACTCATTATATCATTCATATACTCTATAAATCATTCTTATACTCTATATATATCATTCTTATGTTTTATATATTATTCTTATACTCTATATACCTGTATATCATTCTTATATTCTATATATCATTCTTATACTCTATATATCATTCTTATACTCAATATATCATTCTTATACTCTATATATCATTATTATACTATATATATATATCATTCTTATATTCTATATATCATTCTTATACTCTATATATCATTCTTATATTCTATATTTATCATTCTTATATTCTATATATCATTCTTATACTCATTATATCATTCTTACATTCTATATATCATTCTTATATTCTATTTATCATTCTTATACTCATTATATCATTCTTACATTCTATATATCATTCTTATATTCTATATATCATTCTTATACTCTATATATCATTCTTATACTCATTATATCATTCTTATACTCTATAAATCATTCTTATACTCTATATATCATTCTTATATTCTATATATCATTCTTATACTCATTATATCATTCATATACTCTATAAATCATTCTTATACTCTATATATATCATTCTTATGTTTTATATATTATTCTTATACTCTATATACCTGTATATCATTCTTATATTCTATATATCATTCTTATACTCTATATATCATTCTTATACTCAATATATCATTCTTATACTCTATATATCATTATTATACTATATATATATATCATTCTTATATTCTATATATCATTCTTATACTCTATATATCATTCTTATATTCTATATTTATCATTCTTATATTCTATATATCATTCTTATACTCTATAGATCATTCTTATACTCTATATATCATTATTATACTCTATATCATTCTTATATTCTATATATCATTCTTATACTCTATATATATCATTCTTATACTCTATATATCATTCTTATATTCTATATATCATTCTTATACTCATTATATCATTCTTATACTCATTATATCATTCTTATATTCTATATATCATTCTTATACTCATTATAGTGTATCATTCATATACACTATAAATCATTCTTATACTCTATATATATCATTCTTATATTCTATATATCATTCTTATACTCATTATATCATTTTTATACTCTATAAATCATTCTTATACTCTATATATATCATTCTTATATTCTATACATCATTCTTATACTCATTATATCATTCTTATATTCTATATATATCATTCTTATATTCTATATATCATTCTTATACTCATTATATCATTCTTATACTCATTATATCATTCTTATATTCTATATATATCATTCTTATATTCTATATATCATTCTTATACTCATTATATCATTCTTATATTCTATATATATCATTCTTATATTCTATATATCATTCTTATACTCATTATATCATTCTTATAGTCTATATATCATTCTTATACTCATTATATCATTCTTATATTCTATATATCATTCTTATACTCTATATATCATTCTTATATTCTATATATCATTCTTATACTCATTATATCATTCTTATATTCTATATATCATTCTTGACTAATATAATTACTGTCATGTTCGTGACACCTTGTTTAATGATGCTCTGGGCAAAATTGCCATTAGTAAGGCGGCACCTGGGTGTGTGACATTTCCATTTGAGTTGATATATATAAATATAATATATAGATAGGAGGAACCTGAGTGGATGTGAGCCAATTAAGTCCTGTGTCGTTGGGCTCAGTTGAGACTCATTAAGGAGTTTGGCTTCAACATGCCGAGAACCTGTAACACAAGACCCAAGTTCTTACTTGTCCCGACAATCTGGATTGTGAACTTTCAAAACAAATTTAAAAAAACATTAAAAATTGGAGCAGCCAGAGATCATTCATAGGAAGTGTATTGTTTTCTTTCAACTGATTGGAACATATTTTGGAACACTCCAGATATCATTTATTGCTACTTAACTTTCTTTAATCTGCCCTTCAACTAATTGCTCCTTAATGCTTCTCATTTTCCTCCAACTACTGTTGTTGGTTACTCATAATTCTTTATAATATTGATGCCAATGGTATGATAATAAGGACAACACAGACACGATATACCCAGAGCAGATCCCAAACCTATAGTCCAGATATTTTAGTGGGCAAGAGAAATGTGAAGATCCATACAGCAATATAAAGTTGTATGTCAGTTGTATGTAAGTTGTATGTCAGTTGTATGTAAGTTGTATGTCAGTTGTATGTAAGTTGTATGTCAGTTGTATGTAAGTTCTATGTCAGTTGTATGTAAGATGTATGTAAGTTGTATGTAAGTTCTATGTCAGTTGTATGTAAGATGTATGTAAGTTGTATGTAAGTGGTATGTATGTAAGGTAGGGTTGTGGGAAAACCGTTTTGCTGTACTTCTGAACAAATAATAATAGTCACATTTTATGGTCACATAAAGGAAATGTTTTCAACTCTTGTGACAGTTGTTTGTACTGTTTCTTTCTGCTTTTACTATTAATGGGGTGGTTTAAGGGATGGCTTAAACTTTTAGTATGTTATAGAATGGCTAATTCTAAACAACTTTTCAATTGGTCTTCATTATTCATTTTCTATAGTTTTTGAATGATTTGCCTTTTTCTTGTGACTCTTTCGAGCTTTCAAATGGGGGTCACTGACCCCATCTAAAAAACAAATGCTCTGTGAGGCTACAAATGTATTGTTATTGTTACTTTTTTTTGTTACTTATTATTCTTTATCTCACCAGCATCACAACCCTGGTGTGCTCATTATTTGACACCCTTGATTAAACCCACCCACTTCCCTTGGGTTACTTATAATGAACCCCGTGGATTTGGCCCAATCAGTTCTCACAAATACAATGAGAATTAGCCACCACGGGCTCAAGTTGTCCTTAGATTGTGCTTAAAATACGGTATTTTATATTGAATCCGCACATTGTGTAAGTCACTAAGAGGTATCCCGGGAGAGTTAGCTGGATAGCGGCAGAGGAGGAGTAAACCTTCCGGTGTCGCACAAGTGAACTGCCTCCTCCTGCACCAACACCTTCTATTAGCGTTTGTCTCCCCAGTGCACTGAAAGATTTATAAGTATCGGCAGAATTAGATCAGTTGCATGTGGCGCACAAACCACCCTCTTCCACCCGCGTCCACCCGCGTCCACCCTCCTGCCCATTCATAGGCCCAAGCACAGTAAACCAGAAACCCATTTCCCATAAACTACATTTTACCCAAATAATCCAAATTTTTAAAACCGTTCTCTGTAATAATAACAGTAGCTTGTACTTGATCCCAACTAAGATATAATTAATCCTTATTGGAGGCAAAACCAGCCTATTGGCTTTATTTCATGTTTATATGATTTTCTAGTAGACTTAAGGTATGAAGATCCAAATTATGGAAAGATCCATTATCTTGAAAACCCCAGGTCCCGAGCATTCTGGATAACAGGTCCCATACCTGTAATAATAAAACAGTCGCTTGTACGTAATCCAAACTAAGATATAATTAATCCTTATTGGAAACAAAACCAGCCTATTGGGTTTATTTAATGTTTACATGATTTTCTAGTAGACTTAAGGTATGAAGATCCAAATTACAGAAAGATCCTTTATCCGGAAAACCCCAGGTCTCAAGCATTCTAGATAAAGGGTCCCATACCAATATTAATAAAACAGTAGCTTGTACTTGATCCCAACTAAGATATAATTAAGCCTTATTGGAGGCAAATGAATGAAATTACAGAAAGACCTGATATCCGGAAAACCCCAGGTCCTGAGCATTGTGAATAACCTGTTCCTATCCTATATACTAACCGAAGGCCTATCTATGTCCCGAGTGGAGGGGAGGCAGATGCGCACGCAACTTCGGTTAGGATCTATGAGATGCGCGCGCAACTTCAGCCGAAAGACATAGATGCGGCCTTCGATTAGCAGATGTGCTGGAAGGTTAGGATCAGAACAGGTTAGGATCGGGGAGGCAGATGTGCTGGAAGGTTAGGATCTAGGGAGGCAGATGCGCTCACCGTCTCCTTCTGCCTCCCGCCGCCTCTTCTTTCCTGCTCACTCAGGCGGCGACCGCTGGAAGGTTAGGATCTAGGGAGGCAGATGCGCTCACCGTCACACTAGGGGAACCGGTTGCGTACCTGCACGAAAGTCTGTATAAGCGTCGGCCATCTTGCTACTCCTCTGCGACTTTGTCATCCGCCCACTGCCAAATCCGCCCACTAAAGTCTGTATAAGCGTCGGCCATCTTGCTACTCCTCTGCGAGTTTGTCATCCGCCCACTAAAGTCTGTATAAGCATCGGCCATCTTGCTACTCCTTTGCAAGTTTGTCTAATGGCGGCGCTAGCGTCACTCTAGGAGGGGAACCGGTTGCGTACCTGCACGAAAGTCTGTATAAGCGTCGGCCATCTTGCTACTCCTCTGCGACTTTGTCATCCGCCCACTGCCAAATCCGCCCACTAAAGTCTGTATAAGCGTCGGCCATCTTGCTACTCCTCTGCGAGTTTGTCATCCGCCCACTAAAGTCTGTATAAGCGTCGGCCATCTTGCTACTCCTTTGCAAGTTTGTCTAATGGCGGCGCTAGCGTCACTCTAGGAGGGGAACCGGTTGCGTACCTGCGTGGGTGGCCATTTTTAGCAAAACGGGCTATATTATCTCCAAAAAATATTGATGTTGACATGATAAACAACCAAGTGATTGCATTACTTCCTGGACAAAGCTGTGTCTTTCTGAGTACTGACTGTATTGATTCTGAAGACGAAAGTGAGAAACTTAACTTCCCATTAGAATATTTAAACACTATCAACAATGCTGGATTACCACAACACAATCTTATACTCAAAGTAGGAACAATAGTCATGCTGTTAAGAAACCTTAAGGGTAGGGGCACACGGCGCGATTTCGCCGCGATTCTGCGCTAAGCGAGTTGTCGCTGCGTTTTTTAAGCCGAAATAGCTTTGCTAACTTTGGCGCTGGCGTCAATGCAAATCGCGGCGAAATCGCTGCGCTAATTCACACGCGGCGATTCGTTTTCTATTGTCGTCCGAAGTTGCCTCGCTGAGCGTTTCCGGGCGACAGTAGAAAAAGAATCCCCGCGTGTGAATTAGCGCAGCGATTTCGCCGCGATTTGCATTGACGCCAGCGCCAAAGTTAGCAAAGCTATTTCGGCTTAAAAAACGCAGCGACAACTCGCCCAGCGCAGAATCGCGGCGAAATCGCGCCGTGTGCCCCTACCCTAACACTAAGCAAGGTTTATGTAACGGTACACGGTTGGTTGTGAAGAGCATGAGACAAAATGTTATCAAGGCAGAAGTGCTTACAGGATCCCATAGCGGTGATACTGTTTTGATTCCCAGAATTGACCTTACCAGTTCTGACCAGGAATTACCTTTTAAACTTAAACGACGACAATTCCCCATTAAGGCTGCATTTGCCATGACAATCAACAAATCACAAGGACAAACATTGGATAAAGTCGGCATTTACCTATCTGAGCCTGTGTTTGGTCATGGTCAACTTTATGTTGCATTTTCAAGAGTGCAGCGTTCATCTGATGTTAAAGTCAAGATTTTAAGTACAGCTCACCAGGGAGAACTCATTCAAGGACAGGAGAACATTTTCACAAAAAATGTTGTTTATAAAGAAATTTTTCAGTAACACTTTACTACCAATAAACTCAAAATTTAAGAATTCTAATAGCAGATAGGTAATAACAAGCAATAGGCACAGATTCACTCTACATCCCCACAAATTAGCGTCGCCAGTTGCTGCCTGGGGATGCCGAGTGAATCAGCACCCATCGCATTTTGCTGCCTCACTGTTGTTACCATTCTTTCATTAACGATTCTTTAGAGAATCGGGGGTTTACTGGTAGCTGTATATTGAGCATATAAGTGGTGTCGGTAGAAACACTAGAGAGGATATTTAGACTGAGAAGTGTAGATTGTGGAACTTTCTATACAGTTTAAATACCAGTCAGTTGAGCAGCGATAGTTCCAGTCCCTTCTGTTTTGGCAGAGATACACCTGTGCTGTCAGCTTAATGCTCATAAATAAGATTTCCATATACACCTGTTGAATTCTCCACCATGGACTTTGCATAGTAATGAGAAGTGTATTACATGCAGCCAGAGGTGTACAAATGGGTGTGTTATAATTACCTGGAAAATTGTAACTCTATTAAATCCAAAAGTCAAAGCCCAGCTGTCAATCTCCAATTCCATGAAATTAGGATTCGAATTGTGACCGTGGGAATTACAAGTGATTTATGTCTATTTCTTCTCCCAGGTGACACTTCTCCTATAGGTGGCCAAAGTCCAACCTTGGTTTGTGTGTGTTTAAAATTATCTTAAATATTGCCCTTTAAAAACTTCTTTTATCCTTTTTCTCCTCCTCTCTCCCATAGGATTCCCCAATGATGAAATCTCTGTAGAACTAGGCCATGAGATAAATATGATTTAACCTGATCAAACGTCTTTTTTAAGCCCTCAGGATATTAAGGGGGTTATGTATCAAAGTCCAAATTTATCTCAATATTTTCTGAAAAAAACTCTGACCAAATCTGCACAGTTTTTTTGGGCTTATTTATTAATACACTTTCCCGAAAATTTTGTTTGCGGGAAAAAATCTGATTTTTCACCTGAAAACTGAATTTTGCCCGAAAACTTCAGGGTATTGCCAAAAACCCAGCGCACATCAAAAAATCATTGGGACTTCTCCCATTGACTTATATGTAACCTCGACAGGTCTGAGATGTTGGATTTTCAGATTCAGACTTTTCCCTTCCTCAGGGTTTAATTAATACTGAAAAAAATCGTGATTTTTTTAAAAGTCCAATTTTATAAAAAAAAAACATGAATTTCTCGTGATTTTTGCATTCGGAGTTTAGTAAATAACCCCCTAAGTGTCTGTTTTCATATAAGGAACTTTGCACCTTTCCTTTGCTCCAGGTGTGCTGCAATTTATTCATCTCTTCTTGGTTTGTTTTTGTTCAAATTAAACACTTTGTGCAATTTGTTTCAAAGCTGCTGACCCTCCCCTTGTTCAAATATTTTGAAAAGCTGTGTTCATATAAGTCTTTTTTCGAAGGCCCTCATTTCTCCTCATTTCTGCATTTTATCCCGTTGATGAACTTAGAGAGTGAAGTGTGAAGTTCTGTTCCAAAGAAACCCTATGGGAAGAAAGTGACGGCTGCTTGTGGGATGTGATTAGGTTCATGAACCTAATGAAAGTAGTGGTTTCAGGCTGATTTATTGAATATTTCTGCAGAGACCCTAATAATCCCCCCCTTCCCTTCCACTTGCTGCTCCCTGAATTCCCAGGCTGTGCAATCAGCTCACTGCACTGTAGGACAGGAACCAATCAGCAGCTAGCAGGACCTGATAGGGAACTGAAGCCTGTCTGTGCTTGTGTGACTGCAGGGCTGTGATTGGCTGTCCCCCTCCTACTGTGCTTCTGGTATGGACACACCCACCCCTCATTTGAAACAGGGACCAGAGAACATCTATAGGGAGCTCCAATAAAGGGGCTATTTTTAAATATAATATTAATTTTTAGCTCCGTGTAAAAGCAACACCAAATTTTACTCATAATTGCCTACAAAATTAGGGTTTTTTTTATTTATCCTTTATGTCTCCTTTAAAGTGCAGTACAGATCCTTACATATTTTATATATTTACACTTGCATTAAAGAGGAAGTAAATGGGACATCATTTTTGCTTATTGCTGTTGTATTATTATTATTATTATATTATATGTTATTTATCAAACTCGGTGCATACATTTACTGTATGTAGGTGTTTTCAGCTGGTGGAGAAGTGGTGGAACTCAATGGAGGAATCATTAGTCATTAGTATTAATGTCCTTGTGACATGTTCCAGTCCAGTTAGTGGCAGGGGATCCAGTTGCCCAGGAGGTGGCAGAAGTGCTGAGAGTTTGCAGGTTGGCTCCATATTATGCCTTGAATACTGAAACTCTTGTGAGTAGGGCCTTCTGATCTTATTCTTTTATTCTGTAACCCTATAAAAGATCCCCTGCTGCAACTCCCAGTCAGAGAGAGAAAGACTGTCCAGGAATGCAGAGAGGAATTTGGAGCTTCCCTTGTTGAACCCCATCCTATTCCCAGGAAAGCTGCTAGATGTCTGGTGACTGGTGCCAATATGAAGAGTGTCAGCTCTGCTGAGCTACCTGTGAACACCCATTGTGAACACCCATGTACAAGTAAACTTTGCATTTATTGATCCCTGAAGAGTAAAATTGTGGGACTATAATATTGAAAGTTAGAGAGTATTTGTGCTAGGGAGCCACATAGAGCCGCCATTAATCAGATGCCTGTTGCATTTCTCTCCTTATATAAAGTTTCTTATTACTGTAAATCTCTGTCTATTTTATTTCCTAATGAGACCCCATGAATAGTGATGAGCCAGCCATGGATTTGCCATCGAATTTCTTCACAAAACTGAGGCAAAAATTTGGCGTGGAGTAATTCTCTGTGACAAAAAAAGTCTCAGAGAAAAAGATGTTGAAAACATTGACTTTAATGCATTCGGAGAGAGAAAAATTGTTGTGCATATTAATAGTCTTCGCACGTAAAGAAAATTTTTGACACCTATTGACTTTGATGCGTTTCATTAATTTTTCGCAGTTTTGCTAATTTTGTCGCAGTCGTGAATTTGTTGCCGAAACAGGACAGAATAGCTCATCACTACCCATGAGGTGTATCCCTTAGTTCCCATTAGGTAGAGGTGTAAATTGTCAGTTTCCCAAACTCACATGGAACGTGTCGGCCACAAATACGTGCCAAAGAGAGTGAGATCCTGTTCTAAGGGAGTGTGCCAAAAAAGGGTTACATTTGCTTTTTCTGGCCCACATTTGAGTGTGATGATATGATTTACTAATGAAAGGTTCCTCTGCCGGATTTGGGCAATTCTGCTCAGGTTGAGAAATGGCAGCTGAGAATCTGCCCTGTGTATATTGAGCCTAATAACTTTATTTTTTGCTATAAATAATGTTTAGGTGAGATCACAATGGATTTGATGTCATGTGGGTCACTGCAACAGCTCGTGTGCCTTGTTCCATTAGAAGCAGCTTGTCCCAATTTCATTTCCACACTGAAGGCGACCAGAGCTGCCTACTCATCCCAGTGTCATTAGGGCGATATTGATCCAATCCTGGATATTCTAAAACCCAATTCTTCTTCACTCTGAATGTCATGAAACAGGGTCTGAAATATGTCAGGAGTCATTCCCCATGGCACGGAGTTCAGGTTTTCATTCGGTAGGACACTAATATAATAATTGCTGGGGATTTTCAAAGCAAAAAAGAGGCAACAATGACCTTTTAGTGCCGAATGAAAAAAGACGGGGAAAAAAAAAGCCCTAGAAATGCAGCCGTATTTTCCCATAGACACAAAGTGTGGAAACTACAGTCCCTCTTTGTACTTGATTTGCTTTCAGACTGGTCATAGATATATGGACAAATGAGAGAAAGGAATAGTCGTCACAGGAGAATAGTGAATAAAAAGTGTTATATTAATGCTGTCAAATTGAAGTGTGAGCAGCGCTGCACCTGGGCACAAGAAAGAGCCACATTCATCCCAATCCCAATGACGTGTGGGAAGCCAGACAAGCGACACTGTCACAAGTGCAACTCAAAGGCCTTTATTATTCTCAATTAATAATACACAAGTAAACAATGTCCCATTTTAGGTGATTTTATCTACACTCTGAGGGGATAGTGGGTTTTTCTGCCTCTCCAATGGCCCGAGACATCAGAGAGATAATTGGCAGTACGTGGAAGTGAAGCAATTAGTGAGGTGTCTAATTAAACTTCCAGGGAACAATGGGAAATTAACAAGGAATCACAATGGGCCTGAATCTGCCCATGGCTGCCCATTGTGTTATTTATATTATATTACAGCTCGTACATGGCTCACAGCACTGACGCTCTTTCAACCACAAAACAACACCCCATGTTCTTGGAACATTTGGGAGCAAGAAAGTTTAGTAATATTCCAGTTTAACAGGAATTGCAACAAAGTGATACAGTGTATTATTACATGAACACAAATGAATTGCACAATGACAATAGGGAAAGCCATTTTGCCTATTCTTTCTTGTGTCCAAAGACCCGTTACATCTATAATTGAGACTTGGAGCAAGACTAAGAAAACTTATGGGTTATTTACAGTTCCCCAGGGTGCAAGTACTAGAGAACTAAGGGGTGCAGCAATAGACGGCTCCTTATGGGTATCTAACATGCATTTTATCCCCAGCAAAGCAAAAATACTGAAATAGGCCCCAAAATATGTCTGATCATAACCCTGCCCAGACCTTTCTATACCAGACTTCTCATCATGTCAATGGACTTGGCTGCTTAATGAATCTTTATTATCAGACGCATCCTGCCTTAAAGAGCTTCAAGAATCAATTACAAATTTTGTATTAGACTATAAAGATGATGCCACCGCTCCTTTAAAGAAATGGGAAGCACTTTTCCATGGCATCTAAATTAAACACGGGCCTAGACTTAGAGGTACATTTATCAACGGTTGACTTTTGAATGCATGTGAGTTTTTAATTACTCCCCTAAACTCCCATAAATTTGAAATTTAAAAAATCATATTTTTAAACTTGGATGACTTAAACTGTCACGTAAACTCAAATTGAATTCAAATCGAATTCAATTAGAATTTAATCAACTCAATTCGAGTTTTTTTCTCCAAAATGAATGTCAGGAAGGCTGCAAACTCCAAATTGATCCCTGGATGTCTCCTATTGACTGAAACAGAAATTCGGAAGGTTTTAGGTAGCAAATAGTCAAATTTGAGTTTGAGGGCCAGCGTATGATAAATCTCGATAATCAATTTTTTTTAAAACTTGAATTGAATTTGAATAACTCCCTAGTCGAATTTGACAGTAGTGATGGGCAAATTTATCCGGCAGGCATGGATTTCTACCCGCGAAACTGTGGCAAAAATTTGCCCGCCAAAAATTCGCTGCATCCAAAAACATTTTATAATTGGTGGGCGAATGAAAATTGTGGTGCATTAAAAATTTTTAGATGCCCATTGTCGCATGTATAAAAATTACCTCTTGTGTAAAAATTGTCACGTGTCAATATAATTTTGACACCCATTGGCTACTGTGCGTTTCTCGAATTTTTCGGCAAAGCAAAACGGGACAGATTCATTCATCACTATTTTACAATTTTGACCATAAAAAAATTGAAAATTCTAATTTGAATTTTGAATTCTACTCTTGATAAATCTGCCCCTTAAAAAACAAAGGGTACTCCAGGTGAATGAACTGATGAAAAATGCAGAGCTTGGAATCTCACATACACAATCACTCTCAAACCTAGTGCTATGAAACCTAACCAAGGCACAACAAGAATTATTACCTCTAACCCAACATCAATATAAGAGATTTATTGAGAGATGCAGGGGTAGATGTTATGAAAGGGGCAACAAATGTGGAAGCTTTTTAGCTAAACTGAATCAAAGCCGCCACTTATATCCCACTTATACGAACAACCAACAGGGACACCACACACTTGACATCTGAGATTACTGATACTTTTAAATAATATTATGCCTCACTCTATAATATTAATAACCCCTGTGCTTCTAATGCGTCTCCACACTTAACCTGCCAGACCCCACATTAAAGGCAACAATCGTCCAACCCTTTACATCAGAGGAACTTAAGGAGGCTATAAGCTCTACTCCCTCAGGCCCAGATGGCTTTTCGGTAGTTCTGTATGAATCCCTGGGGGAAGCCCTCTCCTCTGGAATCTTTTAACTCTATCTCAGATCTTTCTCCCCCCTCCCCGGAATTTCTGGAGGCCACTATCAAACTCATATTGAAATCTGGGAAAGACCCAAACAACTGTACTAGTTATAGACCCATTTCACTTATTAACAAATGATCCATCAAGATCAGGTTTTGTCCGGGTGAGCTGGGCCTTCCGCCGGCCCACTAGACCACCAGGGTGAGTGTTTCTCACATTACCCCCCCCTCGAGGAGGGGCCACCGGACCCCCAGGTTTCTCAGGAAAACTAAGATGGAATTGTTTCCTGTAACAATCAGCCCTAATGTCACAAACAGGAACCCATAAATTCTCCTCAGAGCCGTAACCCTTCCATTGTACTAAATACTGCAAGTTACCCCGCACAAGGCGAGAGTCAAGAAGTTCTTGGACTACAAATTCAGGCTGACCTTCTACCAACACTGGGGGGGAAAGGATTGTTGACGAACCTGTGAAGCTGGTTTTAATAGAGACATATGAAAAAAGTTAGAGATCTTAAAATTATCAGGTAATTTGAGATTGACTGAAGAAGGATTGATTATTTCAATAATGGGGTATGGACCAATAAACCTGGGTCCCAACTTGAGAGGGGACCTTAAGTCTGATACTTGGGTGCTTCTCTATGAGACCTATCAGCTGCTTTGTTTTGAGCAACCGTAGCTGCAGAAAGAGAATCGTGTACCCCAGACCAGATTTTGGCAAACTGCTTAACAGAAGAATTGACAGAAGGTAAAGAGGATAATGAACCAGAAAAAGAAAAAGCTTTCGGATGTAAACCATTAACAATAAAACATGGAGATAGACCAGTGGAAGCATGGGATGCATTATTATAAGCAAATTCTGCCCAAGGTAATAGCTCAGCCCATGAGGATTGGTTGTCAGAAACATAACATCTTAAGAATTGCTCAAGGGGCTGATTAACCCTTTCAGTCTGACCATTGGTTTGAGGATAATATATACGGTAGAAAATAAATAACTCAGCCAAAGTCTTAGCAGATGGGAGGTGTGGGAGAAGAATAAAATGACTCATTTTGCTGAATCTATCCACCACTACCCAAATTACTGTCTTCACTTGAGATGGAGGGAGGTCAACTATTTGTCCATAGACAAATTGGACCAGGGCGCCACCCAGCGTGATGACGTCATCACGCTGGCAACGTTACGCATAAGTCTAGGAGATGCGCACCACGCGCTCCATAGAGGACTCAGCAGCCAAGCAAAAGGATCAACGTGGCGGGCATCCCAGCCAAGAGCGCAGCGGGCGTCCCAGGTGGCCCAGTAGACCACCACCAGAGTGAGTGTTACTCCCAGAACCAATGACAGCCCTGGTGGGGATCCAATGAGAGCCCTGGTGGAGAACCAATGGCAGCCCTGGTGGGGAACCAATGGCAGCCCTGGTTGAGAACCAATGACAGCCATGGTGGAGAACCAATGACAGCCCTGGTGGGGAACCAATGATAAACCTGGTGGAGAACCAATGACAGCCCTGGTGGAGAACCCTTCCTTTCCCCAGGAATACTCAGCAAGTGGTTCCTCCTCAAACATAAACATGACAACAACCCCTTTGAACAAGTGAAACATCCTCTGAAATAATCCCACTTGGAGCCCTAGTAAGTGACCAGGCAGATTCTTTCCCTTATCAATTCATCATCAACTAATACATTAAGTTGAGGAACAAATAGACGGCACTTCTGGAGAAGATTTATTACTGCTGTATGTCCTGACGCGTTTCGGGAAATGATCCCTTAGTCATAGGTAACAGTGCATACCAAACAGCCACATTTTATACAGAAAATGACAGTGACCCCTAGTGGGTACTCAATAAAAACATATTATTTTTTATTTAAATATCTTTAAAACGTCTTGCCTGGTAATACTGTTAAAAAAGGTTAAAACCCAAACAAACTATAAACATATAAGTATACATAATGTGTCTCGGTCTAGTTCGGTTTAACGCTAATTAGAGGTAATGAAGTGGAGGAGGTGGGAGGGGGGAGAGGAAAAAGAAGGAGGGGGGGGAAAGAAGGGGGGGGAAAAAGGGGGTGGGGAAAAAGGGGGGGAAAAAAAGGGGGGAAAAGAGAAGGGGGGGTTGGAAGAAAGGTGAGAAATGAACGACAAGTGGAGGTTAACACCTACTCTGCTTTAGGTATTATAAGGGTGACGAGTCTAATATAGATAACTGATGTCGTGTTTAAAATTGAGACCATTAGGAATTCTGGTATCTAATTTAAGAATCCAGAAGGCCTCTCTAAGATTTAATGCATGGATGACATCCCCTCCCCTATTAGGTATTTTTACTTTTTCAATTACCTTGACTTTTAGGTCCCTGATGCCACCCAGGGAGCATGTCTTAAAATGCCTCCCTACCGGGGTGGTTTCCTCCTTATTGGTTATGCTCCTGATGTGTTCCCTGACTCTCTCTTTTAGAGTGCGGGATGTACGGCCCACATATTGCTTGTTACAATGATTGCACTCAAGGAGGTATACTACATTTTTAGTATTGCAGTTGTAGAACCCTCTATTTTTGTACACCTGTCCTGTGTTATTGGATCTAAAGTCGGGGCCTACGAAAATAACTTGGCATGTTTTACACTTGTTGGCACCACACTTGTAAGTGCCTTTCACTGTTAGCCAATTATCTGCTACACTACTTGGGTTAGACGAGACCTGACTGGGGGCTAATATTTTGCCCAGGGTAGGGGCCTTTCTTGGTACATATTTGACATCAGTTTTGGCCAAAATTTCCGACAATTTACTGTCTGCTTCTAATATGGGCAAAAATGTTTTAACAATTCTACAGATTTGAGCATACTCCTCACTGTATTCAGTGACAAAAAATAGTTTTTGTTGTTGTTGGGTCCCTCCTTCCGCCCCCTCCCCTACAATCTGGGTGGCACAGATATTCTCTCTTCTCGATTTGGGTTCTGTTTTCGCTTTTTCATAAGCGGTTTTAATTAGGTTGTTGGGGTACCCTCTATCCTTTAATCTCTCCCCCAACTGTCTCGACTGAAGATCGAAAGTGGCGAAAGTGGCGCACAGCACAGCTGGGAGGTTTGTCCAATTACATACAAACACTGCTTTGTGCACCCCAGATGCCACTTGCACCTTGTTTGTATCTCAACACAAGTGCAAATGTCTCCCTTTTGATACACCCTTAGTGCACAACAATAGTGCACCACAATTACACTGAGATTATCAGGAAAAAACATGGAATTATGGGCATAAAATCTGATTTTGCACCTTGTACACTTAATTTATGTTCATAAATGAGCCCTAATTTCAATGGTTGTAAGAAGCAACAACATGGCAGCTCCCACACATTTGGATGAACAAACACTGTTGTCTCTAACCTACGCCGGTGTTTTAATGAATATTTCTAGAAATGTTCTATAGACAAGTTTAGTATAAAGTAATACCGTAACACAGATGAGTTTTATTCTCTATTGAAGCCAGAGCTGATGGATAAATAGAGAGCGAGTCAAGGCCAGGACTATATAATATCATCATCATTTATTTATATAGCGCTGTCAAGATACGCAGTGCTTTATATAATATATATAATGTGGTGCTAGAAATGTTTCCCTAACAAAGGAAAGCCCCTTAAGAATGTTTTTGGCCAAAGGTCAAGGACTGATGATTGAACAATAACCTAATGGAATCTAATTACTGAAAGTTTATCTTGACCTTTAACCTCTGAGAGCCTTTAAAAGGTTCCAAAGAAGCAAAGGGCAGGGAGGCAGCAGATACGGCAAGTGGCCTGGGCCAAATATCCTTTCAGCGCAGCACAAAGGGGCAAATTGGGGCATTGTCTCCGTTCCAGTCACTTCATCAAATGAATCACACAGCAAACAGCAAGGGAAGCCCCTCGGAGCAGTGATTTTCCCTTCCAGTCCCCACTCACTGAGCTTTATAATAATATAAATGTGAATAATCTGCCCGGGCTCATGACTAAACATCAGTCTGTTTAATCAAGGGAATTCCTTGTCCCCATGAGAGCGACACTGCCCACCGGCACATAATCCCCAAACCTGTTCCAAGATCTCCCCTTAATTCAGAGGAAAATAAACACAAACAGTCCAGAAGTAAATTTTAACTTGCATTGGAGAAATGTTGGAAAAAGACTCAAAAACAGCAATTTCTCTTCTGGTTTATATTTTGCTTAATTTACCAACACAATCACACAGGGACACGACAACTAGAACTGTAATTCACCCATGTCTCTGATAAAGGGAAAGTGACTCCAATACCCCCATTCCAAACATTCCAAAAAAAAAGATTCTTATTTACCCAAAATGAACAGTGGAAACTTCGTGGGATGAATAAGAGAAAATAATTTAAATTAATATAAGCACAAAGAAGATACGTGAGAACTGGACACATCACATAATATTTCACAACATATGTTCAGTGTAACCATATTCACATCTTTATGACAAATATCAAATTATAGTCAAATAAATAACCGCACTGTTGCAGAGATCTCAATTCCTAAGATGGTCCCAGGCCAAGTCTTCCCCCAAATTTTTCCTCTTAAAACCCCCTTCTATAAATACCCCTTGTTCTACTATTCCCTATAAGACTATCCCAGCCAGCAACAGGGGCAAGAGACAGGGGGGCTACTAGGGGTGCACCGAATGCAAAAGTTATGCAAAAAACATTTGGCTGAGCCATACCTGAGCCCTAAGATACATCCATTAACATAGTAACATAGTAACATAGTAACTGTAAGTTAGGTTGAAAAAAGACACATGTCCATCAAGTTCAACCTTAAGTCTATATATAACCTGCCTAACTGCCAGTTGATCCAGAGGGAGGCGAAAAAACCCATCTGAAGCCTCTCCAATTAGCCAAAAATTCCTTCCTGACTCCAAAATCAGACCAGTCCCTGGATCAACTTGTACTATGAGCTATCTTCCATATCCCTGTATTCCCTCACTTGCTAAACACCATCCAACCCCTTATACCTATCTAATGTATCAGCCTGTACCCCTGATTCACTTCCCAGCTCTCCCTGTAACACCCCTTTCCCTCCTCTAATCTCATTGGCTCCCTCCTGTCTGCTGGGAGGAGCTACTGGTGAATAAAGCATCCAACCCTTCCTTATACCTATCTAATGTATCAGCCTGTACCCCTGATTCACTTCCCAGCTCTCCCTGTAACACCCCTTTCCCTCCTCTAATCTCATTGGCTCCCTCCTGTCTGCTGGGAGGAGCTACTGGTGAATAAAGCATCCGACCCTTCCTTGTACCTATCTAATGTATCAGCCTGTACCCCTGATTCACTTCCCAGCTCTCCCTGTAACACCCCTTTCCCTCCTCTAATCTCATTGGCTCCCTCCTGTCTTCTGGGAGGAGCTACTGGTGAATAAAGCATCTGACCCTTCCTTGTACCTATCTAATGTATTAGCCTGTACCCCTGATTCACTTCCCAGCTCTCCCTGTAACACCCCTTTCCCTCCTCTAATCTCATTGGCTCCCTCCTGTCTGCTGGGAGGAGCTACTGGTGAATAAAGCATCCGACCCTTCCTTGTACCTATCTAATATATCAGCCTGTACCACTGATTCAGGTAGACAATTCCACATCTTCACAGCTCTCACTGTAACAAACCCCTTCCCAATATTTAGGCAGAACCTCTTATCTTCTAATCGGAATGGGTGACCTTGTGTCAGCTGGAAGGAGCTACTGGTAAATAAATCATTAGAGAGATTATTAGTCAAGATCCTGTTGCAAGTGCCACATCCTGGATGGAATTAATTGGGCTGATAGTTTTGTGTCATCTGCAAACACTGATACATTACTTACAATACTCTCCCCTAAGTCATTAATGAACAAGTTAAATAAAAGTGGCCCCAATACTGAGCCCTGGGGGACCCCACTAAGAACCTTACTCCAAGTAGAGAATGTCCCATTAACAACCACCCTCTGTACCCGATCCTGTAGCCAGTTTCCTATCCATGTGCAAACGACTTCATTAAGCCCAACAGACCTTAGTTTAGAAAGCAGTCGTTTGTGGGGCACAGTATCAAACGCTTTGGCAAAATCCAAATAGATCACATCTACTGCCCCCCACTGTCCAGCATCTTACTTACCTCATCATAAAATGCAATCAAATTAGTCTGACATGACCCATCCTTCATAAAGCCATGCTTTTTGCTGCTCATAATGCCATTCACTAGGACAACATTTTCAATGTGATCCCTTAACAAGCCCACAAATAATTTGCCCACCACAGATGTCAGACTTGCTGGCCTATAATTGCCAGGCTGAGATCGTAATCCCTCTTTAAATATTGGAATAACTTCAGCTTTTCTGCAAAAAGGTACCATAGGTACCATGCCAGATGAAAGCAAAGCTGAGAAAATCAGAAATAGGGGCCAGTCTAAAACTGAATTAAGGCCTCTTAGAACCCGGGGGTGTATGCCGTCTGTCCCTGGAGCCTTGTTTACATTAATTTTTAATAAAGCTTTATGGATCATATCCTGAGTCAGCCACTGACTAGGCTGAGCTGAGCCATCAGTGCAGTTATGAAGTGATCCTGGGAACACACACTCCTCTATTGTATACACTGAAAAAAAACTTTTCTGTATCTGTTACAACCATACTGGTACCATTATTTAAAGGAGCAACACTCTCAACCTGCATCTTTTTACTATTTATATGCTTAAAAAACTTTTTGGGGTTAGTCTTCACCTCAGCTGCAACACACTCCTCATTTCCTATCTTTGCCTTCTGGATTGCTGTTTACAAAATACTATTGTGTCCAGTTGCCCAGAGCTTTTATGTAACATGACTTTAAGGGGTTGGATTGAGTTGTGATTGATTCCTCTGGAGTAGAATTTTGCTCAGAGAACAGAGAAACTACGGCTGAACACAGCAGAACCAAAACACAACCAAACACACTCAACAGTTTCATATTTGGAATTACTGGTCCTTTCAAGGAAGAACAAGCTCTTAGTAGTTTTTCCATATTTCAAAACATTCTGCTGAACTACAACTCCTGGCATCATAAGCAATACTAACTTTCACACACCCATAACTCCCAACATTTCCAGTTTAATTACTGGGACACTTTAAGCCACTCCCTGCCAAATAGACATTCTGCAACACCTTGTAACACTTTGTAACACATTATAACACCTTGTAACACCCAGCCACACGTCCACATGGGAACCTCAAACCCCTTCCAGTTACACTCGTAGAATTAAAAATACTCTGTACAACATACACAGCTGGTTACTTTTCACATCCAACTTGTTTCCTTATATCTATAGCTCTGTTAATTTAAAAGGTTTAAGACAACTCATGTTCACATGTTTCACCCCAAAATGATATGTACACTTTGCAGTCAATAAGCATGATACTAAGCCTTGTACCAAGTATTGTCTGATTCCTACATAACAGTTTTACCTCTTATCCCACAGTCACACTCCCTTCCCAGAGACTATTATCCACTGTTACTATAGGCACCATCTTTCCCTACTATACCTGTTATCCCACAGTCACACTCCCTTCCCAGAGACTATTATCCACTGTTACTATAGGCACCATCTCTCCCTACTATACCTGTTATCCCACAGTCACACTCCCTTCCCAGAGACTATTATCCACTGTTACTATAGACACATCTCTCCCTACTATACCTGCTATCCCACAGTCACACTCCCTTCCCAGAGACTATTATCCCACTGTTACTATAGACACATCTCTCCCTACTATACCTGCTATCCCACAGTCACACTCCCTTCCCAGAGACTATTATCCACTGTTACAAATAGCACCATCTCTCCCTACTATACCTGCTATCCACAGTCACACTCCTTCCCAGAGACTATTATCCCACTGTTACTATAGGACACCATCCTCTCCCACTATACCTGCATCCCACAGTCACACTCCCTTCCAGAGACTATTATCCACTGTTACTATAGGCACCATCTCTCCCTACTATAACTCCCTATCCCACAGTCACACTCCCTTCCCAGAGACTATTATCCACTGTTACTATAGGCACCATCTCTCCCTACTATAAGTGCTATCCCACAGTCACACTCCTTCCCAGAGACATATTATCCCACTGTTACTATAGACACATCTCTCCTACTTATACCCTCTTCCCACAGTCACACTCCCTTCCCAGAGACTATTATCCACTGTTACTATAGGCACCATTTTCTCCCTACTATATCTGCTAATCCCACATCACACTCCTTTCCAGAGACTATTATCCACTGTTACATAGAACACCATCTCTCCCTACTATACCTGCTATCCCACAGTCACAACTCCCTTCCCAGAGACTATTATCCACTGTTACTATAGGCACCATCTTCTCCCTACTATATCTGCTATCCCACAGTCACACTCCCTTCCCAGAGACTATTATCACTGTTACTATAGAACACCATCTCTCCCTACTTATACCTGTTATCCCACAGTCCACACTCCCTTCCCAGAGACTATTATCCCACTGTTACTATAGACACATCTCTCCCTACTATACCTGCTATCCCACAGTCACACCTCCTTCCCAGAGACTATTATCCACTGTTACTATAGACACCATCTCTCCCTACAAAACCTTTATCCCACAGTCACCTCCCTTCCCAGAGACTATTATCCACTGTTACTATAGACACCATCTCTCCTACTATACCTGCTATCCCACAGTCACACTCCCTTCCCAAGAGACTATTATTCACTGTTACTATAGACACCATCTCTCCCTACTATTACCTGCTATCCCACAGTCACACTCCCTTCCAGAGACTATTATCCACTGTTACTATAGACACCAAATTCTCCCTACTATACAGATGAAGCCACTTGGATTTGTGAGATAAATGCGTCATGACTCATGGTTAATTGAAGAAACTGCGTTATCTAAAGTCATCTTAACTCATTTAATGCATTTAACCTTTCCATTAGCATACCAAAGCACCATTGTGTAAACAATGGTGAATGCCTTAATTGATGGGATGTTGTCACGCAGTTTTCTGTGTTAAATGAGATAAATGGGATATTGTGTTTAGTTATTCCCGTGTCAAAACAGACAAACCAAAGTGGCTGCATCTGTTACCTGCTATCCCACAGTCACACTCCCTTCCCAGAAACTATTATCCACTGTTACTATAGACACATCTTCTCCCCACTATACCTGCTATCCACAGTCACACATCCCTTCCCAGAGACTATTATCCACTGTTACTATAGCACCATCTCTCCTACTATAACCTGTATCCCCCAGTCACACTCCCTTCCCAGAGACTATTATCCACTGTTACTATAGACACCATCTCTCCCTACTATACCTGCTATCCCACAGTCACACTCCCTTCCCAGAGACTATTATCCACTGTTACTATAGGCACCATCTCTCCCTACTATACCTGCTATCCCCACGTCACACTCCCTTCCCAGAGACTATTATCTACTGTTACTATAGACACCAAATTTTCTCCCTACTATACCTGCTACCCACAGTCACACCCCTTCCCAGAGACTATTATCCCACTGTTACTATAGACAAATCTCTCCCTACTATACCTGCTATCCCACAGTCACACTCCCTTCCAGAGACTATTATCTACTGTTACTATAGACACCATCTCTCCTACTATACTGCTACCCCACAGTCACACTCCCTTCCCAGAGACTATTACCCACTGTTACTATAGACACATCTCTCCCTACTATACTGCTATCCCACAGTCCACTCCCTTCCCAGAGACTATTATCCACTGTTACTATAGGGGACCATCTTTCCCTACCTATACCTGCTATCCCACAGTCCACTCCCTTCCCAGAGACTATTATCCACCTTGTTACTATAGACACCATTCTCCCTACTATACCTGCTATCCCACAGTCACACTCCCTTCCCAGAGACTATTATCCACTGTTACTAAGGCACCATCTCTCCTACTATACCTGCATCCCATAGTCCCCACTCCCTTCCAGAGACATTATCCCACTGTTACTATAGACACCATCTCTCCCTACTATACCTGCTACCCCACAGTCACACTCCCTTCCCAGAGATATTATCCCACTGTTACTATAGACACCATCTCTCCCTACTATACCTGCTATCCCACAGTCACACTCCCTTCCAGAGACCTATTATCTACTGTTACTATAGACCCATCTCTCCCTACTATACCTGCTACCCCACAGTCCACTCCCTTCCAGAGACTATTATCCCACTGTTACTATAGGCACCATCTCTCCCTACTATACCTTCTATCCCACAGTCACACTCCCTTCCCAGAGACTATTATCCACTGTTACTATAGACACATCTCTCCCTACTATACCTGCTATCCCACAGTCACACTCCCTTCCCAGAGACTATTATCCACTGTTACTATAGCACCATCTCTCCCTACTATACCTGCTATCCCCACAGTCACACTCCCTTCCCAGAGACTATTATCCACTGTTACTATAAGACACCATCTCTCCCTACTATACCTGCTATCCCACAGTCACACTCCCTTCCCAGAGACTATTATCCACTGTTACTATAGGCACCATCTCTCCCTACTATACCTGCTATCCCACAGTCACACTCCCTTCCCAGAGACTATTATCTACTGTTACTATAGACACCATCTCTCCCTACTATACCTGCTACCCCACAGTCACACTCCCTTCCCAGAGACTATTATCCCACTGTTACTATAGACACCATCTCTCCCTACTATACCTGCTATCCCACAGTCACACTCCCTTCCCAGAGACTATTATCTACTGTTACTATAGACACCATCTCTCCCTACTATACCTGCTACCCCACAGTCACACTCCCTTCCCAGAGACTATTATCCACTGTTACTATAGACACCATCTCTCCCTACTATACCTGCTACCCCACAGTCACACTCCCTTCCCAGAGACTATTATCCCACTGTTACTATAGACACCATCTCTCCCTACTATACCTGCTACCCCACAGTCACACTCCCTTCCCAGAGACTATTATCCCACTGTTACTATAGACACCATCTCTCCCTACTATACCTGCTATCCCACAGTTACACTCCCTTCCCAGAGACTATTATCCCACTGTTACTATAGACACCATCTCTCCCTACTATACCTGCTATCCCACAGTCACACTCCCTTCCCAGAGACTATTATCCACTGTTACTATAGACACCATCTCTCCCTACTATACCTGCTATCCCACAGTCACACTCCCTTCCCAGAGACTATTATCCACTGTTACTATAGGCACCATCTCTCCCTACTATACCTGCTATCCCACAGTCACACTCCCTTCCCAGAGACTATTATCCCACTGTTACTATAGGCACCATCTCTCCCTACTAAACCTGCTATCCCACAGTCACACTCCCTTCCCAGAGACTATTATCCCACTGTTACTATAGACACCATCTCTCCCTACTATACCTGCTACCCCACAGTCACACTCCCTTCCCAGAGACTATTATCCCACTGTTACTATAGACACATCTCTCCCTACTATACCTGCTATCCCACAGTCACACTCCCTTCCCAGAGACTATTATCCACTGTTACTATAGACACCATCTCTCCCTACTATACCTGCTATCCCACAGTTACACTCCCTTCCCAGAGACTATTATCCCACTGTTACTATAGGCACCATCTCTCCCTACTATACCTGCTATCCCACAGTCACACTCCCTTCCCACAGGCTACTATAGCTGTTTATAGTACAGGTCCCACAAGGGAATTCTCTCTACTGCTTTTGGTGCTGCCATGCTGTATACTTAGACAAGAGATAAATATGTGATACATAATTTGACTTTCCCACACTCTTTGTACCAACAGCTGCTGCTTTCAGTGTCTGGACTTTGTGGTAGTTGCCCCTGCTTGGACCCTGCTGGTGTTGGATGAAGTTTACAGAGACTTTCTGTGAGTAACTAAGGGAGCTGAGGTGTAATTTGTAACAAGTCTTTTGATTGTGAATGACATAAAAGGACAATCATCTCAGTTGTGTCACATGGAATTGAGCATCTGTAGAGAGAAGCCGCTCTCCCCTCTTGCAATGAGGTTCCTGGTGCAGCTGCAGGTGTGAGTAACCAGACATTGGTACAGTATATTGCCTAAAAACAAAAAAGAGCCTAACCTTTTGCAACCTCTGACCTTTTCCAGCTAAATCATAAACTACTCAGAGTTGGGGGAAGAGGAAGAACAAGGGATTCTCTAGTTCACTAAAGAAGTCGTCATTGATTCTTTGTTGGAGCTGGTGAAATTTACTGCATGTGATAACAACCACAAGTCCTCCTTCATCAGCTCATAGGCCGGGAATAAAGGGCAAATAAATGTTTCAAGGGATGCAACAGAAGGCTTGGGTTTATTTGGAGGAAAATGCCATTGAGTGCAGCTATCGGAATCCTGGCTTGTACAAATAGCTGACATGTAGGCCCAGCACAAGAGCTTTATTGTTCACATCACTTAGCAGCAATTGCAGCCCCGTC
Source organism: Xenopus laevis (assembly GCF_017654675.1). Classification (NCBI taxonomy): domain Eukaryota; kingdom Metazoa; phylum Chordata; class Amphibia; order Anura; family Pipidae; genus Xenopus; species Xenopus laevis. The sequence continues at coordinate 1,670,377 of NC_054379.1, forward strand.
AAAACAGTTTTTGTTTTAGGACAAGGTGTTAATGGGCCCAGGGTTGGGTGTGAGAAGTAACCCAAGCCGCATGCACAGGAGCAGGGTTAGAGGTTAATTGAGATTCTATCAGGCCGTGCATGAGATTTTTGTAACCTTTTCACTGAGAGAGAAATGTCAGACAAAGAGAATATAATGTGATACAATTGGTGGCAAAATGGGAAGGTCAAAATTGCCAGAACTGGCCAAGTGAATCAGGACAGATGGGCCACCTGGGTCAGAGCTGGAGCCAAAAATAACTGGGACCATTTGTCTGCGCACACGGCACGAGGAGGCACGTCTGTCCTGACACAACTTTGTCTTTTTGCTTTTTTTTTTGTTTGAAAACAAGGAACCGCAATAATAAATTCTAATTTTTATTCCAGTGCTTTCATGTTTTTCCTTTTCTCTAATATAGATCCAAAGAGAACTACAGAGGTTTGTTTGTGTAAGATTTGCACATTATTGTTTTGTTTGTGTAAGATTTGCACATTATTGTTTTGTGCTGAGTATGAAGCCTCCTGATTATTCAACTTCTTAGCGGCTTCACTGTCGAAGGAGCAACGAATGTTGCATTATGGACACATTACCCAGCAGGCATTAGAGCTGACTCCCCATTTCACGCCAACTGAGCCCCTTTGTGCCACAAGAACCGCGCCTTAGCACCAACAGGGAACAGGTAAATTGGTGTTGCTCTGGCACTACCCACAAAAGACAAATGAACGAGCCGTACCTGGAAACATTTGTAACAATAATTGGGCACAATTATTTATACTTCATGTAAGTCAATCTATTTACTGCCCCATTCCCCCCTTTTCGGGCATGGAGAACAGGGAAATCAGATATTGGGTCATTAAAACCCTCTGCAGGGGTTAAATGGATAATTCATAATCCTCTACTAAATGTGGCGTGGGGGTTGCTGGGAAAGGGGTGCACAGGGGGTTATTCCATAAGGGCATAGACAGAATGCAAACTGCAACAAATGGGGGTAACTCACCACCACAGCTTTTACACTATAGACACAAATAGACACAAGTCTTTGTGCTCCAAAATGGCTCAGATATAGGCCTCAGTGGAGCGTTGTACTTAAAGGGGACCTGTCACTCTAAGAAATAATTCCAAATCAATTTCCATCATGTTAGTTGAGCAAAATAAAATTTACTTAAACTACATTTATTATTTACATTTTGTTTCCTTCAGCCTTGGACTTACACAATCACAGTACACAGGCAGGAGCCATTTTGTGTATAATTGAGAAAAGTTGTGTATCACCTCAAAATCTTGTGTATACACCAGAATGGGGGACCTAATGGCCATACGCAGTGCCCTGCACTTTTATAAAGTGTTAGGAGGGTTAAGTTAAGTAATTGACTGGCCTCAGGCATAGAGGTGGGGCAGGTAATATTTGATTGACAGCTCAGATATTTAGAGACCTTTATAACAGGGATGGCTGCTTTAATTAAAAAAAGAATTTGGGTTCCATGTTTAATTAGCAAATTACTTTTATCACACAGTTTTTTATGGGTAGGTGACAGGTCCCCTTTAACAGCAGCCATTAAATAAGTGCAGGACACTAAGGGGCACATTTACTAAGGGTTGAATTTCGAAGTGAAAAAACTTCCAAATTCGACCATTGAATTGCACTAGTACGATATTCGAAGTTTGTTTTGTTCGAATATGGCCATATGCGATCAAAGTAAAATCGTTCAATCGATCGATTAAATCCTTAAGGTGGCCATACATGGATAGATCCGCTCGTTTGGCGATGTCGCCAAACGAGCGGATCTCCCTCCGATATGCCCACCTTGAGGTAGGCAATATCGGGCAGATCCGATCGTGGGCCCTAGAGCCCAACGATCGGATCCTAGTGTTCGCAAACGGGCGGTCGGACCGCGGGACCGCATCAACGAACAGATGCGACCGCGATCCGACGGGATTTTCTGTCCCATCCGATCGAGATCTGGCCGACTTTCGGCCAGATCTCGATCGGGGAAGCCCGTCGGGGGCCCCCATACACGGGCCAATAAGCTGCCAACACAGTCTGTCGGCAGCTTTTATCGACCCATGTATGGCCACCTTTAGATTCGAACAATTCGAACGATTTAATCGATCGATCGAACGATTTTCTAAAAAAAAAAAAACTTTGACTTCTAAAAACTTAGCCAAATGTTGGCTATAGGTTCTAGGAGGTCCCCATAGGCTAACATAGCAATTCTGTAGGTTTAAGGTGGCAAAGTGTCGAAGTCGAACTTTTTTAAATAGACAGTACTTCGATTTTCGAATGGTCGAATATTTAAAGTTTTTCCAATTAGAATCAAAGTCGAAGTCAAATTTGGCCTATTCGATGGTCGAAGTACCCAAAAATTACTTCGAGATTCCAAGTTTTTGAATTCGAAAATTCACTTTGAATTCACTTCGACCCTTAGTAAATGTGCAAAATGGGTGCAATAATACTGGTGACAAACATCACCTGTGTTGTTGCCCCTAGCAACCATTCAACAATTAGATTTGAACACTACAAGTTAGAAAAGAAAAGCAAAGATCTGATTGGTTGCTATGAGCAACATCACCGGTGATGTTTGTCCCCAGTGTTAATAAATTGACCCCTTTGTTTTTTTTTCATTTTGCTATGCCTGGAGCTACATTGAGATGTTCTCTGCACCTATCTCCTTATTTTCTATGTGGTGCAGAGTGCAGCCTGACCCCAGACACAAGTGCTTTTATTTGCACCCCCTAGCACCCCACATCAAAGTAAATGACCTCTAGAATGGACTAGTAAATTGTGGGGATGTTCTAGGGGAGGGCACCTAATCCATGGCTTATGGGTTATGACTTATGGGGCTCAATCAACACAAGTATCTTCAACACTAGTTTGGTATTTTGGCTGAATAGGATCGCACTGGGAAGTAACTTTCAGCATTATGAGTTTCTATTTGTTCCATACTGAATATCAGGTTGCAGTTGGTCTTAACTGTTGCAGTGTTTTTTTCAGTCAATTAGTCACCCACATTAAGCAGAGGTCGTAGATTTGCATTCTTTGCTTACCTGGATCAGCCATAAATTGTATGGTGACTTGACGGAGGATTTGCATGTAGTGTCCTCTCCTCCAAAATTCCTCTGATTACACAAGCAAATGACCCTGTTATTATTGCCATGGGATCAGCACGCTGGAGACCAAACCTTTGACCATGACTGGTGGAGTTTAGAAGATGAGGTCCAAGAGACACATTTATTAATATTGACCTGAGTGAGTCTTCATTTTGGGATAGAGTGCAAGAGTCGGCCAGGGTCTGATTGCTGAGATAAATACTACAGTGGTAGCTATTGCTCTGATACTGAGTAGGAGTAGAACATTCATAAAATCCTAATTCATGGATCAGGCCTCAGCCTTGAAAAGTTCACTTGATGATCCACTTGTAAACGTGACCTTTTCGAGCTCTGTCCTGCTTTTTATTTTCATTTGTATAAGGAACAAATGAGCTTCAAACATTTGATTTACAGGAGGTGAATTCTTTTCCTGTGTTTTCATTTTTATAATTGAGAACTGCTATAACCTATTTCCAGCTGGCGCGGCTGTGGGGCTGCTAAAGACATAAAACTCTGCGAGAAGCTGGATTCTGAGTAAGTCTTCTACTCCTCTGAGAGAATTCATTCGGGACGGAACCTTTCTTTCCATTCACTTCCATGTTTCCATTTTCCTTTCGCAATTTTAGCGCAATATGATACAGGACATACATGGTTTTAGTTTTAATGCAGAAATCTCTCATTTGGGGGACGAGACGTTTTTTTTGACAGGAGGTCTCTTCGTTTGGCACCTTCCCAGTCTTTGTGTGTTTTATGTTGTGTTAGATCCAAAAACAGAGTTTTACTTTTTTACCATTCTAGAAAAAACACGAATATACTCGAGAATATTCTTTGCAACCTCAAATAGTCGCCATTTATTAAATAATAAAGCCACAAAAAGTCGCCGGAAAAAACTCAGCAAGCAAAGCCGGCAAAGTTGTATAGATGTCAATGGGAATGGTCTCTGACAACTTTATTTATTTTCCCAGTTTATTAAAATATTTGAGATTTTCAGCCTCATTGAAAATGAATGGGACAATGAGATTCTCACTGGCATGCGATTTTTTTTCAGCGAAAAAACATGAGCAGGAATATTTTTTAAAAAAGTTAGCATTCGAAAAAAAAAGTTGCACGATTTTTTTTTTCCTTGTCCGTGGTTTTTTTTTTTTTTCATGAACTCGGATTTTGATAAATCTGCCCATTAATATGGCAAAAGAGTCGGGGTCCTTAATAGAGTCCAAAACCAGTGTGGGCTCAATGATCAGAGCTAACAATAAGGAATTGGCAGGAGAGAATCCAGATGAGCCGCAGTGAAGTTTAGGGCAGTAAGAGCAAGACAAGCCCAAGGATTGACATGGGCAAGTACTGACTAATACCGGCTGCAATCAGGAAATATGGGGCCACAATAAGTTTGATGAGAAAACCATATCTCATAGTTTATCAGAGGAAACGTCCAATGAAGATTATTGAATAATCTGAAATTCAAGTAGGAGAGACATTTGTTCTCATCTAGTTGAATTAGAGAAGAAGAGTAGCAGCAGTCACCAGCCCCCAGGGGAACTTGAGCTACAGCCAACAAATCCAGGTATGGGACCTGTTATCCAGAATGTTTGGGACCGGGGGGTTTCTGGATAACGGATCTTTCCATTATTTGGATCTTGATCCCTTAAGTCTATAGAAAATCATATAAACATGAAATAAACCCAATAGTCTGGTTTTGCCTCCAATAAGGATTAATTATATCTTAGTTGGGATCAAGTACAAGCGACTGTTTTATTATTACACAGAAAAAGGAAATCAGCTTTAAAAATTTTGATTATTTAATGATAATGGAGTCTATGGGAAATGGCCTTTTCATAATTTGGAGCTTTCTAGATAATGGGTTTCCGTAATTTGAATCTTCATATCTTAAGTCTACTAGAAAATCATATAAACATGAAATAAACCCAATAGGCTGGTTTTGCTTCCAATAAGGATTAATTATATCTTAGTTGGGATCAAGTACAAGCGACTCTTTTATTATTACAGGTATGGGACCTGTTATCCAGAATGCTCGGGACCTGGGTTTTTCCAGATAATGGATCTTTCTGTAATTTGGATCTTCATACCTTAAGTCTACTAGAAAATCATATAAACATGAAATAAACCCAATAGGCTGGTTTTGCCTCCAATAAGGATTAATTATATCTTAGTTGGGATCAAGTACAAGTTACTGTTTTATTATTACAGGTATGGGACCTGTTATCCAGAATGCTCGGGACCTGGGGTTTTCCAGATAACGGATCTTTCCGTAATTTGGGTCTTCATACCTTAAGTCTACTAGAAAATCATATAAACATGAAATAAAGCCAATAGGCTGGTTTTGCTTCCAATAAGGATTAATTATATCTTAGTTGGGATCAAGTACAAGCGACTCTTTTATTATTACACAGAAAAAGGAAATCAGCTTTAAAAATTTTGATTATTTAATGATAATGGAGTCTATGGGAAATGGCCTTTTCATAATTTGGAGCTTTCTAGATAATGGGTTTCCGTAATTTGAATCTTCATATCTTAAGTCTACTAGAAAATCATATAAACATGAAATAAACCCAATAGGCTGGTTTTGCTTCCAATAAGGATTAATTATATCTTAGTTGGGATCAAGTACAAGCGACTCTTTTATTATTACAGGTATGGGACCTGTTATCCAGAATGCTCGGGACCTGGGTTTTTCCAGATAATGGATCTTTCTGTAATTTGGATCTTCATACCTTAAGTCTACTAGAAAATCATATAAACATGAAATAAACCCAATAGGCTGGTTTTGCCTCCAATAAGGATTAATTATATCTTAGTTGGGATCAAGTACAAGTTACTGTTTTATTATTACAGGTATGGGACCTGTTATCCAGAATGCTCGGGACCTGGGGTTTTCCAGATAACGGATCTTTCCGTAATTTGGGTCTTCATACCTTAAGTCTACTAGAAAATCATATAAACATGAAATAAAGCCAATAGGCTGGTTTTGCTTCCAATAAGGATTAATTATATCTTAGTTGGGATCAAGTACAAGCGACTCTTTTATTATTACACAGAAAAAGGAAATCAGCTTTAAAAATTTTGATTATTTAATGATAATGGAGTCTATGGGAAATGGCCTTTTCATAATTTGGAGCTTTCTAGATAATGGGTTTCCGTAATTTGAATCTTCATATCTTAAGTCTACTAGAAAATCATATAAACATGAAATAAACCCAATAGGCTGGTTTTGCTTCCAATAAGGATTAATTATATCTTAGTTGGGATCAAGTACAAGCGACTCTTTTATTATTACAGGTATGGGACCTGTTATCCAGAATGCTCGGGACCTGGGTTTTTCCAGATAATGGATCTTTCTGTAATTTGGATCTTCATACCTTAAGTCTACTAGAAAATCATATAAACATGAAATAAACCCAATAGGCTGGTTTTGCCTCCAATAAGGATTAATTATATCTTAGTTGGGATCAAGTACAAGTTACTGTTTTATTATTACACAGAAAAAGAAAATCATTTAAACATTTTTGGATTATTTGGATTAAATGGAGATTAAATGTGAGATGGCTTGTCCGTAATTCAGTGCTGTGGGTTTCCAGATAATGGATCTCATACCTGAATTCGCAAGAAGAGTTTGTCATTTATATCTGATAATTCACTATTATTAATCAGAAACGAAACACTCATCAAATGAAAGTCTGTCTGCTCCAACTCATAGAACTGGCAGATATTGTAAATAAGGTTTTCATTTAGTATAAGAGAGAGAGACAGGGAAGTGATACATCGCTGACACTTAGAAATGTGACAAAACAAATGTTTTTTTCATCAACATAAAGATTTGTAACAAAGGCAAAAAATATATTTAAAAAAAACACAGAAATCAATGTATTCTGCCAGTTGAGTTTTTTGTTATGAGCGTTATGGCACCTGCACAGGATTTGTCATTTAAATGTAATAATCCACAGTCAATTTTCATATAAATCTTATTAGAGCCATTGGTCCTGGCAAGAGACTCGGAGTCTTCCCATGTTGTGGGGAGACCAGCAGATTTGTGGGTGCAGGGATGGGGGTCGTAGAGCAGATACATTTGCCATTCTAGGGGAGCCATTGTTCTTTGGCACATTTCTAAATAAAACCATCATTGAGTTCATTAAGTTAATGATGAATCTCTAGAATGATGTAGAGAATAACATTTCTAAGATCACTGGTTTACCTTTCAGTTGTCTCTTTCTCAACAATTACATCTAAAATAGTATCCAGTGTCGGGGGGACTAAGCCGCACAGTATTTTGTGCATTTAGGATCATGATATTTTGTTTGCATTACATCATTGCTTTTTTACATTTCATTCTTTGCATCTCTGTGCCCTGTCTGCATTAGATTGCAAGCTCTTATGAGCAGGACCCTCTTTAGCTGATATTTGCATGTAATTTGAATGCAAGTGCTCCGTGCATGGTCCCTAATGGTGCAACTCTTGCATGTCCAGCGCCTGTGCACGTCAGTGGTAAATGAGCCCCGTTGTTCTGTTATTGTTCCCCCCGATTTAAATTTTTTGCTCTTTATTACATAAGTGAAATGATTTTTGGGTTTGGCTGCCTCTATCTCGTATTTAGTTAGAGCTGCCACCATCCAATTCCATGTTGTCTTCATTCAATAATCCAGGCCTGGGTTCTGTCACTTTCCCTATGAATCCCTGAGTCTATAGACGATCCTAACACCTAATAGAGAAGCATTGCATCAATAAGAGCCAATATATTTTCTCTTTGATGAGTATTTTTTTCCCCAAAATGCTATTTCTAATGTTGTTTAGTGTTTTCCTATTCCATTCATCCTATGTGTTATTCAGACTGCTTAAAATTCCTTTCTACGGCCAAATTTCCTATGTGGAAAAGTAGGCAAGTGTCTAAGCAGTTGTATCCTGCTGTTATTTCATCTTTCACATCTGTGGCTTTAATGTACTTGTGATTTTAGCAATAATAGCCCAGAATGTTGCTGTCAGAAAAGCCATTTTGGTAGAAAGTTACAAATGTCTGTAGCACCGGCTCTGTCAGTAAGTGGATTGTGTATGAAGTCTGCTTTCATTAAAAAAAGAAGGATAACATTATGAAAAAGCTCATATTTTGAAATAAAAGAATTGTAGCTCTCCACAAATACATATATAAGGGGATCATATAATAATCTCTCTAATGATTTATTTACCAGTAGGTCTTTCCAGCTGACACAAGGTCACCCATTCTGATTAGAAGAAAAGAGGTTCCAGCTAAATATTGGGAAGGGGTTTGTTACAGTGAGAGCTGTGAAGATGTGGAATTGTCTCCCTGAATCAGTGGTACAGGCTGATACATTAGATAGGTACAAAGAAGGGTCGGATGCTTTATTCACCAGTAGCTCCTCCCAGCAGACAGGAGGGAGCCGATGAGATTAGAGGAGGGAAAGGGGTGTTACAGGGAGAGCTGGGAAGTGAATCAGGGGTACAGGCTGATACATTAGATAGGTACAAGGAAGGGTCGGATGCTTTATTCACCAGTAGCTCCTCCCAGCAGACAGGAGGGAGCCAATGAGATTAGAGGAGGGAAAGGGGTGTTACAGGGAGAGCTGGGAAGTGAATCAGTACTACAGGCTGATACATTAGATAGGTACAAGGAAGGGTCGGATGCTTTATTCACCAGTAGCTACTCCCAGCAGACAGGAGGGAGCCAATGAGATTAGAGGAGGGAAAGGGGTGTTACAGGGAGAGCTGGGAAGTGAATCAGGGGTACAGGCTGATACATTAGATAGGTATAAAGAAGGGTCGGATGCTTTATTCACCAGTAGCTCCTCCCAGCAGACAGGAGGGAGCCAATGAGATTAGAGGAGGGAAAGGGGTGTTACAGGGAGAGCTGGGAAGTGAATCAGTGGTACAGGCTGATACATTAGATAGGTACAAGGAAGGGTCGGATGCTTTATTCACCAGTAGCTCCTCCCAGCAGACAGGAGGGAGCCAATGAGATTAGAGGAGGGAAAGGGGTGTTACAGGGAGAGCTGGGAAGTGAATCAGGGGTACAGGCTGATACATTAGATAGGTATAAGAAGGGGTTGGATGGTGTTTAGCAAGTGAGGGAATACAGGGATATGGGAGAGAGCTCATAGTACAAGTTGATCCAGGGACTGGTCCCATTGCATTTTGGAGTCAGGAAGGAATTTTTCCCCCTCTGAGGCAAATTGGAGAGACTTCAGATGGGTTTTTTTTGCCTTCCTCTGGATCAACTGACAGTTAGGCAGGTTATATATAGACTTACGGTTGAACTTGATGGACGTGTTTCTTTTTTTCAACCTAACTTTCCATGTTACTATATAAATAAGAAAAGTTATTATGTTAGTGTATAAATAAATGAACAGGGACCATTTGCGGCTTTTCAATTGAAATACTTGGCAGGATGATGAAATTTGCACCAAGGGCCCCACAGATGTTCAGGTCTTTCCAATTACCATTTTGTGTCCTGTGCCGGGTATTGTCTCTGACACTGAGCAACGAAGAGACACAACTTAGGGACAGAGTCCATTAAACAACACACGGGCCATTTCTCTACCACCTCCCATTTACTTGAGTGGGGAACTCCCAACACTGTTCATAGTAATGTAATTCAGGGGGAAGATGTCCATGTCAGCATTTGTTTGGTTGAAAACAGCCAGAACTAGGGCTGAATTCCCATTCAAGTGAAGGACAGGTGGCAGGTGTGAGTTTCAGGTGTATGTATGTATATATGTAATGTATGTATGTAATGTATGTATATATGTATGTATAAATGTAATGTATGTATGTATATATGTAATGTATGTAATGTAATGTATGTATATATGTAATGTATGTATATATGTAATGTAATGTAAAGTATGTATGTAAGTAGCAAGAAATGCGCTGAATATATACTGTACATAGTCACTCACTACCTACTGCCTGTATTGTATTGTATCATTGAGGTGATATTTTCAATTGCCTCTCATTTGCAATGCATTTGATCTGACTATAATGTAGTTGGGGTGCCAGTCTCACTATATAATGTGCCCCGGGTGCCCAGCTCTGTCCCTGCTGCTCCACCATCTCCCTGTTAGAAGCCACCCACTGCCAGATCCATTCTCCCTTTCTCCAACAACCAACTGCCAGACAAGACCCCCCTTTACCCAGCAACGAACCACCAGAATCCAACCCTTTCTCCCCCCACAACCAGACACTAAAACTGATCCCCCTTTCCCCCATAACCAGACCTGATTCCCCCATAACCAGACTTGATTCCCCTTTCCCCAGTACCCAACCACCAGATCTGATACCCCCCCCCCGCACAACCAGACATCAGACCCGATCCCCCTCTCACTGTATAATGTGCTTGGAATGTCAGTACCATCTGGTCTCATTGCACAAAGTTCAGAAAACTCATGTTTGTCTCCAGTGGAGAATGAACAAAACATTCTATGAAGGGCCAAAACCTTGACAGTAGTCCTTGTCCACCACCATTAAAGCAATAATGAAACAATGTGACAGCAGACTCAACATTTTGGCCAGATCTACTGAAATCATAGGAACCAGATGTTTTCTTTCAAAAAGATAACAAGTAATGCTGCCTACTGATTGGCTGGGGGTAACTAGACTTGTAGAAAAGTTTGAACCTGTTGTTACAGTTCTCTTAGTCGGATTTTCCACTCAGACAATTTATTGGGCAGGGCAAAAAAATATTTGTCCGCCTTATGTCTATGTTTTTATGTTCCTGAACCTGCCAAAAACATAGCAAAATAATGTCTCTACCCCAGCTCCAAGAAAGCTTAAAATTTAACTTTCAAAACCTCCCACAAGGCCCAACTCCAAAAGCAAGAGTCACTGGTCGTTTCACCTTTACCTACCGGGCACCGCGGGGAGACACCTAACCACAAGAGAAGTCAATATTTACCAAAGGCAGGACACGGGTGTCAATGGCCAAAGCCCAAATGTGGGAATTCCTTCATACTGGGCTACATTCGGATTTTGTGTTTGTTTGTACTCTCATTTTCTGGGAATGTCCGTCCTTACTGTGAGCGTTAAGCCATTATTCTGTCTCCATGTTTTAAGACTCACAGCAATGAAACTTAATAAAGTGGGTGTATTATGGTTTTCTCACAAATGTTTTGTCTATTTATACGCTCGCTGCAGACATTTGTTTTATCATTTTCCATTGAGCAAGTCGGACATAATCCAAAAAAATCCTTTCCAGAAAGGTTATTTTTGCAAAAAAAAAAAAAAAGGTTGAAACCAAATATATTTTCCAGCTGGAAACCCCAAGGTGTCACATATTTTTACTGGAGTAAAATAAGCACCTGTAATCCTTTGCCACTTCACTTCCACTCGGCGTTGAAAACAAAATACGCCATCTCTGCGCAATTGGCAGGTTTCTTGCTGAATAAAATGGGTGAAGGCAAAATTCTGATTTGTTTCTTCTTCTTCTTCTTCTTCTTCTTCTTCTTCTTCTTCTTCTTCTTCTTCTTCTTCTTCTTCCCAGTTGCAGATGTTGTAAGTTTTAGGCATGTGTTTATTCAGGAAGCAAATACTTCAGTGAGTTAATCTTGATCGTTATGAAATGATGACTTTCTTGTGGATATAATTATTGTTTGCTCATATAGACCTTTACTGTTGGTTTCTTTTATCTGCACATTTAGACTATATAGCAATACCCCTCACGTATTTGACCTCCTCAAAACTATCCAAATCAACCATCTGTCCCAAACTGATCCACTTCTCTTTCAACTGACTCTCGTTCATACTTTCCCCATGTCCGTTGCCGTCTCACTTGCCTCCTTTTTTCTATCTCTAATAAAAGGTATTATCACCAAGGAAGGATGAAAAAGAAAATGGGATAGGTAGGAGTGAACACAGTGAAACAAATACCCACTGTATGTATGTGAAACAAAAACATTGACACCATTGTCTGATTGGAGCCAATATGTAATAATAGATTGCATCTGAAAAGTACTCCAATTGAAAGCAGTCGTTTGTGGGGCATTGTATCAAATGCTTTGGCAAAATCCAATCCTCTGTCCAGCATCTTACTTACCTCATCATAAAAAGCAATCAAATTAGTCTGACATGACCTATCCTTCATAAAGCCATGCTGATTGTTGCTCATAATGACATTCACTAGGACAACATTTTGAATGTGATCCCTTAACAAGCCTTCAAATAATTTGCCCACCACAGATGTCAGACTTACTGGCCTATAATTGCCAGGCTGAGATCGTAATCCCTTTTGAAATAAAGGAATGACAACAGCTTTTCTTCAGTCCAAAGGTACCATACCAGATGAAAGCTAATCTGAGAAAATCAGAAATAGGGGCCGGTCTAACACTGAACTAAACTCTTTTAGTACCCGAGGGTGTATGCCACATGGCCCTGGTGCATTGTTCACATTAATATTTATTAAAGCTTTATGGATCATATGCTGAGTCAGCCACTGACTAGATTGAGCTGAACCAACAGTGCAGTTATGTGGGTCTAGCAACTCTGATTCCTCCCTCTGGTCTGACCAGTCCTAAACCCACAGTCATCCCTGGCCTGGCCAGTCCTACAATCACACTGACCCCTGGTCTGGCCAGTCCTACAGTCATTCCTGATCTGGCCTGTCCTACACTCACACTCACCCCCTGTTCTGGAGAGTCCTACACTCACACTCCCCCCTGGTCTGGCCAGTCCTACACTCACACTCACCCCTGGTCTGGCCAGTTCCACTCACATTCACCACTGGCATAGTCTGTCCTACACTGACACTCACCCCTGGTCTGGCCAGTCCTACACTCACACTCACCCCTTATTTGGCCAGTCCTACACTCACACTCCCACCTGGTCTGGCCAGTCCTACACTCAAACACACCCCTGGTCTGGCCAGTTCCACTCACATTCACCACTAGTATAGTCTGTCCTACACTCACCCCTGGTCTGGCCAGTTCTACACTCACATTCACCCCTGGTCTGGCCAGTTCCACTCACATTCACCACTGGTATAGTCTGTCCTACACTCACACTCAGGGCTGCCATCAGAAATCACGGGGCCCCGCACAACAAAATTTTCTGGGCCCCCCTCGCCACCCTTCCCTTAGTATGAAGGCCACACAAGACACAGGCATTACACAGGCATTAAAACATTAAGTGCCCCCCTACGAGTTAAAAAAATAACTTTGGTGCCCAGGCCCCTCCTACAAGTTTTGGTGTCAGGTGGTGGTTAAAGAAAAAAATCATTTGTGGCCAGGCCCCCACACATTTTAAAAATAAACAATGAGCCAGGGCCCCCACACAAATTAAAAAAAAAAAAATAGCCAGGGCCACCACACTTTTTTTTAAAAAACAACAATTAGCCAGGGCCCCCACACATCTTCAAAAAAAAAAACTAGCAAAGGGCCCCCACACATTTAAAAAAAAACAATTAGCAAGGGCCCCCACACATTTTAAAAATAAACAATGAGCCAGGGCCCCCACACATTTAAAAAAAAAAAATAGCCAGGGCCACCACACTTTTTTTAAAAAACAACAATTAGCCAGGGCCCCCACACATCTTTAAAAAAAAAAACTAGCAAAGGGCCCCCACACATTAAAAAAAAAAAATTAGCAAGGGCCCCCACACATTTTAAAAATAAACAATGAGCCAGGGCCCCCACACATTTAAAAAAAAAAAATAGCCAGGGCCACCACACTTTTTTTTAAAAAACAAGAATTAGCCAGGGCCCCCACACATCTTTAAAAAAAAAAACTAGCAAAGGGCCCCCACACATTTAAAAAAAACAATTAGCCAGGCCCCCACACATTTAAAAAACAAACAATTAGCAAGGCCCCCACACATTTCAAAAAAACAATTGGTCAGGGCCCCCACACATTTTAAAAAAAAAAAATAGCAAAGGCCCCCCACACATTTAAAAAAAACTATTATCCAGGGCCCCCATACATTTAAAATAAACAAATAAACAATTGGTCAGGGCCCCCACAAGTTAAAAGAAAAAAAAACTGCACGTACCTTAGAGTTCAGATGCCGGTATCTTCAGTTTCTTGTGCTCTGATTCGCCAGTGAAATGTAAGTCCCGGTAAACCCGCATGGTGATTGGTTAAAGTAGAGGGGAGGTTCAAACTTCTCCCAACCAATCCGCATGTGGCTTTACCGGGACTTACATTTCATGGCGAATCAGAACACAAGAAGCCAGTCATCGGAGCTCTGATGCAGGGGCCCGGCTGTGCAAGTAAATGCAAGTAAGTGCAAGTTAATGCAGCACGGCCGGGCCCCCCTTAACTCCCCAAACCACCAGGGCCCGGGACAACAGTCCCCCCTGTACCCCCCTGATGGCGGCCCTGCTCACACTCAACTGTGGTCTGGCCATTTCTACACTCTCTACACTTTCATCTGATTCATTAAGAATTCTATTGATTCATTATACATTTTATACAGGGAATACGTTTTTACCTGCAGCTTGCTTGCTTTCCAAGGTAATAGTTTTTCTAGTTTTTCATAAATAAAACATAAGTTGATATTTAAGGATCTCCACAAGAGATAACAAAGCTGTCGTTCAAGTCCCTTTAATACATACAGCAAATGTATCTCCTGAAATCTAAGAGTAAAATGAAATAATCGGTTACACTTGTATGAATGTCTTTACTGTGAGAATAAAAACGCAGGGAAATTGAGAAAAATGAAAAGCTTCCTATTGACTAGAGGATCTATTTCCCCTTATAAAGGTGCTGAAAAGCCAGGGATGTATATGGTAGCAGAGAAATTCACTCAATGGGACTATTCTTTTAGCTGACGCTCAACTCTGGAGAACAGAAGTCCTGCTTTCAGACAGTGGGTTACTGAGGCCTGGGGGGGGGGGGCAGATCTTCTGCTTTAAAAGGAATTTAGAAATTTGTAATTGATTTATTCTGTTCTCTAGACCAACTACCTCATTATATTTGTTCATTTTACATGGATTAAAGACAAGGTTTGGGCCAATTTTATGTTGGCATATATGTTACAATAAATATGTCTCTGCAGTTGCAAACAGAAGGTGCAGTCAGTCTATTACTGAATAATATCTTGTCTAGTGATGGACGAATTTCTCCAGAAAATTCTCGAATTTCCTGCAAAATTCGGGAAATTCGCAAAATGGCGAAGATTTTGCAGGAAAAACGCGAAATAGAAAAGTTTCACGAAAAAAAAAAAATCGAAATTCAAATGTTTTCACAAAAAAATCGTGAAATTCAGATATTTTCACGAAAAAATCGAACATTTTCATGAAAGATAGTGAAAATTGATCTATCTAGTTGGTTGGTTTTAGAGTAGGGCAGAAAGGGCAATTGCCCCAAGCCTCAACATTGAAGTTTCTTAAACTGCGAAGCCTCCTTGTGCCAAGGTTTGAGTTGAATCCTTGTTTCTCAGGCATCCGACAGTCTAACATGACAGTCTGACTGATCTTTGCAGAAACCTTTAATGGAAATAAAATGATAGTTGTTTCAAAGTGGCAAGGCTACATAAAGCTACACCGAGTATTTATCCAAACACCTGCCTGTCCAACACCTCTTTCTCAAACCAAATATTCTTTGGGGGGCCTCAGGTATCCAAATTGCTCAGAAATGGAAAGTAGAGACTTGCAGCAGTTCTGCCACAGAGAAAGGAACAAAAAAAGGTCCTAAATGCTGTAAATGAATTATTTTTGCAGCATAGACCTGCCTCTGTTTTTTGTTCCAATATTGTAGGCACTGTAAGCCCAATGTATTCCATCCAATGAACCATTAGGAGTCTCTTCTTCATCCTTCAGTGTGTGAGCTGGGAAGCCAGACAGACAGATTGATCATTGGTTTGACTAGTCGCATGGGATATAACTAAGTAGATCAAGGACTCCAGAGTAAAATACTTCCAGGGAAAAGCAATCACTACAATGGGGCTGGGTATTACTTCAAAGCTAATTACAGTTTGAGTTAAATGCAAATCCTACTGATCCGGCTAAACTTGCTCCAAACACAAAGAGAAAAGGATTGATCACTGCACAATGTTGCCTTCCTGTATTATAACTAAAAGCCTCCGGCTCCTTCCTCTGCCCCTTTGTAGTTTTGTGATGTGGGGGTCCCATAACATACGGGGGTTGGTCTTGGAGACCTCTCCCTATTGAAGAGCCACTATGGGGGGAGTAAACTTGTAGATCAGGAGGCACTTTCCTCAAATGCTGCAGCCAGGCAGTAAGATTATAGCAGAAACAATGGAGTTAGGACCATCATATGGGGTTTATCATGGCAGAGGTATGGTGACTTTTTATGGTCATGATTTCTTTTGAAAATGTGCGAACTGAAAGATTTACTAAGAAAATATGGGACCACTCAATGAGTAATAAGCAGCTCTGTTTTTGGTGATTTTGGCCAAATCATTTAATTGTACTATATTGTAACTACACTCCTCTTTCAACCCATTCTCAATGTTGTACTTTAGTAGAGCTGTTACCCTGGAAGATAAGTTAAACATCCATGAGGTTGTAGCACCCACACAATTACCCTGTTAGTGGTGGTCTCATTCCTCTAAAAATGTGTTGTGTAGATCTGAGCGGTACAGGGAGAGGAGACCAGCCAATAGTATTAATACATTTATCAAGAGACACTTTGCACAGCCAGACAGGAATATATCAAAATATCAGTACAGGTATATATTGTGAAAACTAACTTTACTTTGTTGTGGGTATGGCAGTAAAGCAATTTTATCAGCATAAAGTGTATATGTGTGTACAAGTGTGTGTGTGTACAAGTGTATATGTGTGTACAGGTGTATGTCTGTGTACAAATGTGTGTACAAGTGTATGTGTGTGTACAAGTGTGTGTGTGTGTGTGTACAAGTGTATGTGTGTGTACAAATATGTGTGTGTACAAGTGTGTGTGTGTGTACAAGTGTGTGTGTGTGTGTAAAAGTGTGTGTGTGTACAAGTGTGCGTGTGTGTACAAGTGTGTGTGTGTACAAGTGTATGCTGTTAATGAGCTGTTGTCCTCTGCCATTCCTCATACATCTACATAGGAAGTGGTAGCAGGAGATGACAGTTGCTTGGCCCACCAGTAACAGTAACAAGCACACAGGTTCCTGTATTTCTAGTAACCCATAGCATTCAATCAGAATGCAGCATTTAGATGCCTGCTGTTTGGAACAATCATCGGATTGGAGATATGGAACAAAACCATAGACTTCAGTGTGACTCTTGGGCTCCTGGCAGTTGGAATTCCCAAGTGGAGTCCATGACATTACATCTGCAGCCAGGCACTTGTTTTGTGATTTGATAACATGGGTCATATATTTTATATAGCAAATAAGACTACACAAGGCAGCAGCCAACAAGTGGTAGAATTCACAGCAGCAGTTGTACTGTCAAAATGCATTTATCCACTAGATGCCACCATTGAGACAATGTCTACTGTACAAAACTACAAGACCAGCTTTCTGCCGCTGTGTGATTAGTAGAATTCTTACAAAAGTGCAGAGTAATAAATATACAAACAGGTGCTAATGTCATAGGCCTCCTTGGGTTCCCAAAATGAGTGTTCTGCTCATAGTTTCCATGTACAGAGCCAGAGTTACAGAAAATGGGGCCCCCATGCAATGCAGGAGACCTGGGGCTCCTATCTAGAGAAAGGATTGTATAAATCAAGGACATCCAACCTTCAGACCTTGAGCTGCTTTAGAATTAAGTCAAATCAACTGGACTTGCTGTGTTTTTTCTTGAAGACATTTCACCAGTCATCCAACTGGCTTTCCCAATTCAGAATTCTACAGATATACCATGACCTGGATGAGAATCTTCACAAACATATCTTGGATATATTTCTTCCCTGTTAATAACATTGACATTTAGTCTAAGTTTTTGTCTGGGAAAAAGCTGTGATAAAATGTTAGCTGTGGATGGACACCCCTAATGTATATACAATTATATAGGGATTCATCAGTCTTCATATTTTTGACTCCAAAGTAAAGATTGTTTAGTTGGGTGACATGATGTGATGAAGGACTACTGAGATGGGAGGGGGAAAGGAAAGTGCCCTAGAGAAGAGGAAAAGGGCCTCATACAGTCATGTGAAATAAGAGAAATGAAGCTGGAGACAAGCAGAAGATACAAGGGCTGATTTAGTAATTTGTAGGAACAATTACAGTTTGGGAACATGCGCTTTGTTCCTGCCTTTGTTGGTGCACAATAAGCAGTGTACGTGGCTCTTGAACAGGTATTAGGCTCCTCGTGCTTCTTGCCCTTGTACAATGGGATGATGGTAAATTCTGCCCTTTATTGCACCTTGGCACTGTTCTTATATGAGTCTTTAAAGTATGAATAGAATAGTGTACAGTGATCTACATTCAGCAACAATGCACCAATCAGTTAGGTCAAAGATTGCCCTTTTTATCAAAAACATTCAGCTCCCCGTCTATCTGAGGGACCAGTAGGGAAATAGTAGGACTCAAAGTCAGTTTTGCCATGTTTCTAAGAATTCTAGGGGGTGCATTCCTGTACCCCTTAGTGCTCCTGCATTTGTGAAAGGGGTTGTAATGAATGAGCCTTTTTGTGTAGGCAACCATATTCCAAGAAGCAACTGTGCAAGGTAAAGGCCACAGGAGAGGACAGCTCTCAAACTAGAGAAGAACATTTGATCTACAGTTGTACGTCCATAATAATCTATGGGTTTTCCTCCTTCCTCATGTTCTGTGGGAATCTTCACATCCGTGTTAGCTCTTCCACAAAGAAGCCAAGTTACATGGAAACCGTATATATATATAAACTGAACTCAGCAGCTGCAGAAAGTGGCATCAAAGCCCTTTAGTTCTAAAAAACCAAATGGAACTCCAATCAGCCCAACTATTCCAGCTAAACCTTTCCTTAAAAAGATATTTAGTCTTGGGAAAAATCTCTTTCCTGCTCCATGACTTTGTATTTGTCTGTGTAATAAAAATAATGCTTCATAGTAATTAATAGAATGGTACAATTGGGGCCAGAATAACTCACATATTGCCCCGGCTCTTGGTTTCCATAAGGTGGTCTCTGGGGTATTACATGGAAATGGACATTTTAGGAGCGATTCTGGGCTTTTATATATATCACCTAAATGTTTTTTAAAAAACTTTTTTCCACTTCCATTCACTAATGTCTCGTAATATTGTAAAATATGAGAAAAGAGGAAATTAGGCTCTGGAAGACAGGAATGAAATGTCGAAAAAACGGAAAATGAGGACATTTCTGATCACTTTAGTGGTACAAAAATAGATTGATTGATTGTGCTCTAATGCCTCCCCTTAGAGTAAGGCATCACTTTAACAGACAAGCCTGATGTATAATATTATATTCATATTCATGTCACTTACATGAGTGGTACGGGGGGGGGGGTTGACAAATATATCAGCAATTAAAGAAAAAATAATAATAAAATGACATTATTATTCAATTTCAGCTAAAATGTCAATTTTGTAATATTCTTTTTCTCCGGGTTTCAAGACATGAGCAACGTTTAACATTAAATAAAGGCTAAGAGGAATAGTGGACTCACTTATTCTGCACTCTAGACTTGTGTGTCTGGGGCTTATCCCCAATTACTGGGCCCCAACCATGGACAGTTACTTTATGGCATTCCCTCCTATTTCCCAGTACTGTTTCTTTGTGGGGACATTTACACTTATTGTCATGTCCTTCCCTATGGGGCATTAACCTTTCTTTTAGGGTTCAAACCCTATTTAAGCATAAAATTACCACTCTTGTTATCACTATCTACACCCCTATAAATGCAGTTATAAATATAAATGTAGATTTCTAGCTGACAAACTTGCAGTTTTGCCTTTATACATCCCTATGGCATAGCATTCAGTAGTGACTTTGTACTGGTGAAACACCTTGTATCTCGTATTTGCTCATTCCTGGCCACTGGACTATGGGGGCTAAATTCCTAATACTGGGTAAAACGCACTAGTACAGTAACCTATAACAATCACACCAATGTTTCAAACATTATCAAGGAACTTGCCTGAAAAAGCTAAGCCCTTGCTGGTTGCTATAAATCACTGCCCAGGAGAACATAAAAGTCAAGTTAAAACTACTGGGAGGTGCCAAGTTGTTATTCCCTCCCCATTGATTATAGTTCCAACCTTTTACTCCAGATCGGTACTTCTCTACTTCAATGAACACACCAGCCCAGGTTACTACTTGCTTATATAGTGAATAATGTTCTCCTTACTGTAAAATATAAGGATACTGTTACAGACTGTAGATTAGATGCCTGGAGGCTTCAAGAAGACCAACCTCTTAAGTGTAGCAAGAGAGCCCCTCCAACACCGGTCTTCAACAATGCCCTTTTGGGACCCTAGAACTTTCTGCTCCGAGATTGATGGCAGAGAATGATCCAGTAACTTTGTGGTCAGACAGAGACATAATTGAGGTCAGGTAAAGGGTCTTAGGCGGGCGAAATTGTTTTATAGTCAGAAACACGGAGACAGAGTCATAAACCAGCAACCAAGGCTTAAGATAGGAAAACACAGAAAACAAACAGAAAGGGCTATTTTGTCTAAAACTTGGTGCATAAAAATGTGTGTGCGTCCAGATGAACGGAAGAGTCATGGTAAGAGTCATGGTAAAAGCACGGACAGTCGGACTGCACAGAAAGACCCAAGGACTGGTGCACCATAAGGGAGGAAGCTTCACCAATCTCCCATGGCTCCTAACAGATATCACTTACAGGATATTCATGGCTCTTCTGTATAATATATATTTATATTTATATTTAGGATACAAGTTCCCGTAAATGGAATTTTTCCACTCAAATGTGACTCTGCTTTATACTTGGGGACAATGATAAAGAAGAAATCATCGATTTGGCCTGTGGTTGTTTTTTCGATGAACATCTCTTATACAAGCACCAGTCATTACCTTCATTTAGAGTCTTGCAAATAAATAATGAAAAAAAAGAATTCAATTTTTTTGTTGTTGTGACATCTGAATACAAATATACAAATTAAAACCAGCTGACAATGATCAAGAAAGGCTGTAACAATCTCATATACACTATACGCAATGTGTAGCTGTTTATATGAACATCTTGTAGGAAATCTGGACTGGATGTGAGCTGGATATATATATATATAGATACAGAGATACAGATGAGCTGCTACAACTGTTCCCTTTCACTATAATGTCAGTAGGTTTAACAGTTTAGCCCTGTAGATGCACATCTTGCAAACAGAACCCTCTAGAGTATTGTGTGTTCCCATCAGGGCTGGATTCCATTCTGGTGCTACCCAAGCCACCAAACCTCCAAAGTCCATCAACCCCTTCAAATGACCCCCAGTGCACATACTTTTAGCACATTGAGAGTCTACACAAGTACATGTGCAAGTGAGGAAAGTGCAATCGAGCACAATCGCCATGTTTTCTCCCACAATGCAAAGGGATGATGTTCTTAATGCAATTGTGGTGTGCCTACTGCAACTGCATCCAGTTCTCCAAAATGAACTCAACTGCACATATGCATGCTTTGTCACCAATCTGGTACAGTTGCGCTTCCATGCGTCATTTCCTTTGGTTGTTGGTGTCATTTCCATTGTTCAACATGTGATGCATGCACAACTGCAACTGAACTGCAGCAATTAAGGTAGGGTGCTAAGGGGATCATGGAGCTACGGCTGGGTCTGGTGGGACCAAGAGAAAAGGATGAGTTTCACCCATCACTAGTGGCAATAGCTCCAAGGATCCCATGCATCAACAGAAGCATCAGCATTTAATTCGTGAATGGAAGTGGAACTATACACAAGTGCGAAGACACAAGTATCTTACTTGCAACTGATTGCATTGAAAGCATGAGGACCGCGAAGCAAACTTGGTTGTGTGGAGGGCATCTTCAAACAGGAATCGGAGAAGCCAAACTTGTTAAAATGAAGAATCTTTATTATTCCTTGTTAAAACACACACCATGCGAGCAGGCAGGGGAACAGCTTAACGCGTTTCGTGACCTATAGTCACTTCATCAGAAGCTAGTGCGCCCCCTGTGGTTGTCTAGCGTATAAAACCACTACAATTAAAAATGCTAATTAAATTAAGACCAAAGGTCACTTCGCACATATCAATGAGTAAATCTACATTGAATACATTCAATTTGTGTTAAAGAGATACTCATAATAATGATATAGTAATGTAAATAATATAGCAGCTAGGCAAAGCAAAGTGAGTCAGAATCACCCAAAAGGAGAGAAAAATGGAAAGATTAAAAAATCAAAAAAATCAAGAAAAAACTCTAGAAAAATCTAAATATTCAAAAAATCAGAAATCCAAAACAATCAAAAAAATCAAAAAAATTTGAAAAATATGAAAAATCAAAAATTCCAAAAACCAAGAAATCAGCAAAATCGAAACAATTTATAAATTTAGACAATGTTACTACAATGGTACTACAAAAAATGTAGTACTACAAAGAACTAATGGTGTAAATAGATTAATAAAATATAAATACATTTTTTTGAAATGTGTTTATGGATTTACTTTAGAGGTAATGATCAATGACACCATGCTCATGTATGTCAGAAAGTATAAATTTAAGGTTAGCTATGCCAAAGGGGATCTATTGTCCCAAAGAGGGAAGGGAAAAAAGGGTCAGTATTATTACATAAACATCTGTTGACTAAAAGGAAATAAAGGTCTATATCCACGATCAAATTAGCGGCCAGTAAAGCAACTCAACTCCCACTCTCTATTCAAACCATGGGGAGCTAAAGTGTAGATCCAAAAAGCTTCTCTTCTCAAAAGAGAGACTTGAACATCACCCAGGACTGCAACTGCACTTATAGCTGTACACGAGCCTTTCTGATTTCTATAGGTAACGAGACCTGAGTAAAGTTTGCACTTTTATCACATACATATAAAGGTTTTGCAGAGACCCCACCAGTGTGAACCCTGTTACCAATACGGCCTCAAAAATACAAAAAGATTTGACAGATTTGCATTTTGATCACAGATACATCTGCATTTTCTAATGTCGATTTGTGTAAAAATAGCAAATTGCCCTGGGTATTTTTTATGCATTCGTCTAATTTAAACTGTAAAATTACAGGAATATCCCATTGGCTTTTCAGTAGAGATGTAATTTAGCCTCAGCCCATTGCTGTATAAACATAAAAGTGCCACATGCTATTTGCTAAGGCCGGGGCTGCTCCTCACACCTGCAAAGGCCATTTCAATGCAGTTATGAAACAGAGCGGGACTTGTTCCCATGTAAAATGAAACCCCCCATGATGTCATAAGGGAATCCTTGAATGTAATTTGGACATGTAGAATTGTGCAGCTGGAGGAAGGTCAAGGAGCAGGCCTGTACATTACCCATTCCTGTTTGAGCATAAATAAAACCAACACAGTTCTTTCCAGTGCCAAAAAACGATGGCAACGCAGATTTTTTACTGACACTTTATGATTATCCAAAAACAGAGGCTTTCCCTGGTTCAGGCAAAATGACTGGTGTGCGGCCAATCTGCAGAATGAGCGGCTTTTACATGTCTTAAAAAATAAACTGATAGGAACCAGGGCTCATCTTAACCCTCTCTTGTTTAGAAATCACCATTGAGAAGGTGCCGCACTAATTTACTTTAATCTAGAAACAATCATGAAAGTGTAACATTTGATTTATTTCTGGAAGATAATAAGATGCAATGGTTTTCTCATTGATAAACAATTTCCAAGCTACAAGTGCATGAGTTTATACTGAGATATACGTTTGCAGACATTATGGCACTAACTGCAGGTATATTCAGGGACAGCAACACCCTTTTTATTCTGACATTGGTATTTTATTATTTCAGTTCAGACAAGTATATAGGGGAAATAATATATTGACCCTTTAGTTCCATTACTTGCTAATAACACAATTACATATTGTAAGGCACTGCTGGGATTTGAGCCAGGAACCTCTGGGTTTCAGGCACTCCATACCCTATTATCCTCTAGGCCAGATGAGCAGCTAGCAAACATGCTCATTAGATATCACTTGTCCTTTCCTATCTGGTTCCAGCAACCTTATTGGTTGGATGAGGTCAACCAATCAGAGCTGACTCTGCCCTATATAAGCCCCATCACCTAATTTTCTGAGCTTGAGCATTGGCCTCTGCTTCCTGAGCACTGCGGCATGTTACATAGTTACATAGTTAAATCGGGTTGAAAAAAGACAGTCCATTCAGTTCAAATGAAAACCCAGCCCCATACACACACCCCTCCATACTTTCACATAAATTATATATTTATCCATATCTATACTAATTATAGAGTTTAGTATCACAATAGCATCTGGCTTGTCCTTGCTCTGGCTCTTGACTCCAGATTGTCTTGTTCCTGATGTGTTCCCGACTCTAGTCCTGCTCAGTCCTGTTCTTGCTCCAGTCCATTCCTGTTCCAGCCAGTCACCAATTCATTGCCCACACTGTCCCTATCCTGGTAAGCCTGTTCCTCACTCTTTGCCCACTCCTCCTGCTCCATTCTGTCTCCAGTTCTTCATCTGCTCCATCCTGGTCTCTGCTCCCACTCATCTCCCTGTCACTGGTTCATTGCCCACTCTGTCCTTATCCTGCCGGACCTTGACTCCTCCCCCTCATCACCCCCTGATCTTGTTCCTAACCTTCAGTCACCCCATTTCTATCTATAGGCAGAACACCAGTCCATGCCTGAAGGACACTTTTCTCTCCACAATCCCTTAATATCCCTTAAACATACCTGTATATATGTAGGACTGTGTTGATGCCATGCAGTAATAAGAAATCATACACATATACACTTATCTAATACGTATGAAAAACTGTAGAGGGAATATGGGGTTTGTCAACTTAAAGCCCAGCATATATTGCTAAGATACAACTGGCTGTAGTACAACAACATCAAGGAGAGGTCCAGGCTTAGTGTCAGGTCTGTACTGAGAATGAAAATAGGCCCTGACATTTCAGGTACAAAGAGGCCCAAACAGCCCCCAGCAGCCCACTAAATACTGACTTTCTATGGGACCTTATAGCAGCCCCTCTGGCATTTGCCAGCACCCACAGATTGCCAGTCCAGGCCTGTTTAGTGTTATTTTTATACAAAATCTCCCAGTGGAGCTTACAAGTCCCTAATTAAATGAACACACTATGGTCAATTTCACGGCAAGCCAATTAACCTTCTTACATGTTTTGGGGTTTGGGAGGACCCAGAGGAAACCCATGCAGATACGTTCTACGCAGATAGTCCCTAGTCAAATATAGAAGCCCAGTGTTGCATGGCAGAATTGCTAACCACTGTGCTGCCTGCTATTCTAGCCCCTTGGAAGGTTCTAGCACTTGGTGAAGCAACTGATCTTGCAGAGAATCTAAAATGTGCACGATCAAAGCTCCTGCTTCTGTTTGTACTTTAAGAAGAGAGTCAGAGGTAATTGTTAGGGTGTGTTATTGAGACGAGATCTCACAAGTGGTGCTCACTGCTCAGGTGTAAGTGTGCCAAACAGCTGAGACCTCTGTACATAGAACCCAACTTCTGCCAGCAACCAGTCAGCCTACATTTATCATTATAGGGGATACTGGATTTACATGATGAGACTTTTTTAAGACTCCAAAACATTGTCTTGATATTTTATAGATTCTAGTTACATAAAAATAGGTCTTGCCTGAGTTTTGATGTCTTTGTGCCACCACACATGCCATCATTATGTTACACTGTTACACCAACTTATGTCTGTTAGGGTCTATTTAGAAGTAAATTCATTGGCATGCAGTTTCCATGACATTCCATATAGACGAGTGGGGGTGCAGAAAGTAGATTGCAGGGGTGGTGTCAATATTTTGGGGTCTCATGTAGACCAATTCAGTCTCTCCAAATGGTCTACTGAAACTAACATTCTCTTACTACTATTTATATGATTTAAACTACAACCCAAGAGAGGAGATCAACAACCCTATTAACCAGAACCTCTCAGTTTCCCAGCCTCACCAGGTCTGCTTCATAAGCACTGAACATACAATTTTGGCTGCCAATACAAGAATGAAGCACAAACATTCCCCTGCACTCACCTTCCTCCCCTTTCTCCAACCAGCAGCAGCAAAGATCTAGCCCGGCTCCCCCTTATCAATGTCAACCAAGAGCACAAACCCATAACCTTGTTGTGCTTATGCTCAGTTGGGAGTCAACCAGTCACAATGGCTGCCCAACTTGCTTTGCAACATCATTATGGAGGGAGTAAGACCATTTTAGTGGGTTTCCTTGATGGAATTGTGTTGGGTGGCTTCAGGGTGCTCCTGGTGAAGGTGCCCCAGATTTCCTGGTTTCAAATAGAAAAGAAAACATTTCTTTCTTTTGTGATAAAGATGAGCAACTGGATTTGTTAAGTTTGATGATTTTCTGAATTATGTCTCCAATCACAAAGAACAGAAATGCAGCCCGAAAAACTGTTGCTTCTTTTGATGAAATAACGGGGTCAGAGAAGGGCGTAACAGGAAGCGACATCACAACTGTGATCAAAATCAAAAAAAATCTTTGTTGCTTTTTTTCTTAAATTCATTTAGCATTCAAAGTATTTGTCAGCTTGCTAAACATACATGTTTCTATAGTCTTAAAGGCCCTGTAATGTTAGAGCGAACATGCCCGTGTCTCATTTGAGTTAGTATGGGGTCAGAGAGTAGCACGTGCTCTAATGAGCTCACCCCTAATACAAAATAGAAGTGACAGATTTATAGACCCTTTGGGATACTCCGAGTGCACTTGCAAAACTCCCAGAAACCCATCAATACTCCTCTACGTCAAAGCATTTGCAATTACAACCCATTGAAACAAGATCTTTGGAGCCAAAAGAGCTAAGTCTCAAATACAGTACAATATAAAAGTCCCACTGCCGATAAAACCCCAGAGCTTGTAGTCCTTTTAGGCAATTTAATAAGCTTTGCTTTGCAGTTGTTGACAGTTGCACAGAATGACAGATCCGATATATAACACTGCGTAAGGTAAAAGCATGCCCTTTTGATTTATTTCTTGATGAATGAGCCAATCGCTGCTTGTCATTTGATTCTTATTAATTAACCAAATATTTATGTTCCAGAAAACGTAGAAAAGGAAACATGTTAATAAGCTTTATTCTGAAGTTTGCTTTTACAGATGGAAAAATAGCACGTCAACATATTTTCCATAGCGACGGAACCTATTTATAGTGAATGTTTTGGCTTGCCTAAAGCAGTCTACCACCTGTTTTGCGCAGGTTGTTTTTGGGGGAATGATGTAAATAAGAAAAAGTCGTCATTTTGTGTCCCTTGAAAACAAATTTAATCAACATTAAAGGGCACACGTTGGTTACTGAGAAGGGGTCGGTTTTATCTGATGGCTAATGGTGACACACTTTATATGCTTTCTATGTCATGTAGTAACCAATCATTTTTCTATAGGCAATTTATTACTATATGAAAAATGTTTTTATGGCCCCTCCCTTTCATTTGTGGATACTAGGAATAGGGGACTTGGTAATTGGAGGACTTGAAATTGGCAAATAGTCCCTTTTGTGGAGGCTAAGTCTACATCTTCTTTATTCTCCACCTATGTTTATAGTTAATCAACTAGGACTTGCATTGAGTGACCCATTCATCTTAGGTAAAGAGCACCATCCAGTAAAGCTTCTAAAGCCTTGCTCTTGATGCATACTACCATCAAAACAAGTCAAGTTTATGTTGATCTAAAATTCCAGTGTAATAGCATGCACCAACGAAACTCGCATACAAATTCCAGTTCAAGCCTAGCTTGGAGGTCCATCCTTTGGCCAGGGCTCTCATTAGCGTATAACAAAGTTACCAGTATAGGAAAACATTTGGGTATCAGCCATTCAGTCATAGTTACAAACATTTTCCATGTCCACAATATTTTTGCCCTAAATCTCACCCTAGTTGGCCTTCAGCCTGGGCTTTTAGGTGTCTTTTGGAGAGCAAATAGTCATCTGCCCCAACACACATTCATTTTAGGTAGGGATGTAGCGAACCGCCGATAATGTGTTCGCGAACGCCGTTCGCGAACACCGGCAAAAAATGCGAACAGTTTGCGAACAGTTCGCGAACTTCGAACATCCGAAAATCGTTCGATTCGAACGATCGAAGGATTTTAATCGTTTGATCGAACGATTTTCGTTCGAATCTAACGAAAATCGTTCGATTTTAGCGATCGAATGGTCGAATGGTCGAACGATTTTGACGCGAAAGCCTATTGGCGAACGTCGCGCGACGTTCGCGAACTTGCGGCGGACGCGAACAGCCGATGTTCGCGCGAACAAGTTCGCCGCAGAACAGTCCGCGACATCCCTAATTGTAGGTCACCCTGTCACTTTTTCAGGCCCCCTGAAGGCAGCGCCACAGTTTGAAAACTACTGGTAAACACTTAGTTAATGAAAGTGTAAATTGAGTCAATTTCAGTGTGTCCATACATGTAGACTCATATCAGTGTAAAGTCTGTAGGAGCAACACTGAAAGTAGAACCTACTCAAGGTAAGTTGATCATTCCAGGGTGCCAGGGTACATATTGCACATTGGGGTACCAGGTCAGCTGCTAGCGTTGGACTGGGATGCCAGAAAACCTTAGACCATGAGCCCATTCTCTAAGCTAATTTTCTTCCACTTCTCACTCAACCTTTTTATTTTCTTAGTGCTTTTCTTTACATGATATACTCTATTCTCCATCTATCTGGCCCCTTTCTTTCCATAAAGAATTAGAGAATGAACATGAAACTGTTACAAATGCTTAGAACCCCTGGGCCCATCAAGAGTTCTCCTGGTATGCTGGTGGGCCAGTCCCACACTGAACATATATAGAGCTTTGTTCAGCATGTGATTTTGCACTTCCCATGTTCATTTCCAACTAGCAATACAGAACAATTGAGCTTGATTTAAATTACCCAAAACAAGCCAGTGCAATGGGCACAGTTCGATGTCTGAGGATCCAACCCACACTGCACACAAGACTGGTGTAATCTATGTAAGACAAGTTTGTGCCCAGTTTAACATCACTGAGGGTTCCATGCCAAGTGAAGAAGACTCACCGGCCTCTAACTAGGAACTGTTGTTCTTCTTCATACAATTTATTTACATTCACACGTTTCTACCGGCTGTGCTGCAAAATGTTAGAAAACGAAGAGCCATTCCTGAGCTGAATGGGAACGTGTGGAGCAAAGAGAATTTGAGAAAGAAAAGATGAAATAGATAACATAAGATACAGGGCAGCAGGCGATGGCATTTCCAGATGCAGAAACGTTATATATAGACGTCTAAATACGGCAAAGGTCCTGGGGATTGTAAAATGTTACCTTTGGCTCAGATGCTCTTGTGTTCTCTATTGTTGGATCTGGTAATTACATTAGATACTTGTGCAGAACAGAATCGAAATGCAACGTTAACAATGCTGCTCCCAGCTGACTCCTCAATGTCTCCAGATAGAGATGGTCATAGTGAAGGGAACAGATACACGGACAATTCTTCATAGACTTTTGCTGCTGCTCCATTTAGTTTACTTTAAATAGACCGGAAAGAATGAGGCATAATTTATGGTGTGCAGTCAATATACTGCATACAGATTAACCCCCACACCAGCACAATTAACCCCGTCTTCCCTAACCACTACCCCCATGGCAAGAGTAATTCACAGGTTTCATGGCTGCTATTTTCTTGTAACCATCACTCCTGCAATTTCAAATTTAAATTAACTTTTAGTACAACGTCAAGAGGGATATTTTGAGACAATTTGCAATTGGTTGTCATTTATTATTATTTGTGGTTTTTGACTTATTTAGCTTTTTATTCAGCAGCTCTCCAGTTTGTAATTTCAGCCATCTGGTTGCTAGGGTCCAAATTACCCTAGCAACCATGCACTGATTTGAATGAGAGACTGGAATATGAATAGGAGAGGCCTGAATAGAAAGATGAGGAATAAAAAGTAACAATAACAATAAATGTGTGGCCTTACAGAGCATTTGTTTTTATATGGGGTCAGTGACCCCCATTTGAAAACTGGAAAGAGTCACAAGGAGAAACTATAAAAACAAATAATGAAGACTAATTGAAAAGTTGCTTAGAATTAGCCATTCTATAACATACTAAAAGTTAACTTAAAGGTGAATCACCCCTTTACCTGCCCCACAGATAAAATCAGGAATCATCTGTCATTCTTTATAAATATATCCAGCTTTATCCGCCCCTGGCAACAGGTACCCCTATTTATTTGTCCCTGGCGACTGAATAACCCCACACCCAGTTCTGCTCAATCCAAATTGTTTCATGTACGAATAAATGAGCTGCAAGAACTGCCAATGAAGAGAATGGGTGGGGGGCACCTAACACGGACGGCAGGTGTTTCCTACGTTTAGACTGTACCCTAATTATAGTATGGGAACCTATAGCTGCTATATGAGGGGAGTGGGAGTAAATAAATAGTTATGGGCGAATAAATTCACCAGGCACGATTTTGCGCTCAATTTCAGCGTTTCGCCGCCGGCGAATAAATCCTCGAATCTCTAGGGAAAATTCATCTGCGAAATTTTGCAGGCGACAAAATTTTTTGGACGTGCGTACGAAAAGTTGGCATTGACTTTAACGCCAGTGTCAGCTTGGACGTGCCATAAATTTCCAATTTTCAAAATTTATCATGAAAATGCCAAATTTTCAAGATTTTTTTGTGAAAATGCCCAATGTGAAATTTTGCCGGCGTCAAAATTTTTTGGACATGCGTACGAAAAGTTGCTTGCGTCAAAACCAACACTATTTGGATGCCCATTGACTTTAACGCCAGTGTCAGCTTGGACGCGCCATCAATTTTTTCCGTGAAAATGCCCAATTTTCAAAATTTTTTGGTGAAAATGTCAGAATTTCACGTTTTTCTCGTGAAACGTTCTAATTTCACGATTTTACAGCAAATTTTTCGCTGTTCCATGAATTTCGCGAATTTTCAGGCGAAGCAAAACTGGAGAAATTCGCCCATCACAATAAGTAAAATGTTTAGCACCAGCACTAGGTGGCAGTGCAGTTCTTCAAGCTTGAGATTAGAAAGGTAAGTCGGAATTTACAGTTGATACATCAGAGGAATTTGCTGTAAGTACAATGAACATCAAACACACGTCCAGCTGCCCTTCTATAATCCCAATAGTCACATAAAACATATGTCATATGCCATAACCAAAGTAACATATTACAGCCCTGTAGAAATCTGCTGGGTTTGTAATGAAATATCTCCTCTGACATAACATAGATGTACAAGTAAACTCCCTTAATTGTA
Source organism: Xenopus laevis (assembly GCF_017654675.1). Lineage (NCBI taxonomy): Eukaryota > Metazoa > Chordata > Amphibia > Anura > Pipidae > Xenopus > Xenopus laevis. The sequence goes on from NC_054379.1 coordinate 1,701,726, forward strand.
GGCCTGAGCTCACAATTCCATCATTCCATAAACAAAGGCAATTCTTACAATTTCTTTCTCCTTAGATCTCTGTGCAGATTACTGTGTAAGAACGTACGCATGCGTCCTGTTCGGCGCAGGCGCGGGCGCGGTAATGCGTGCCGGCGCGTGACGCGGACGCCGGCGACGGTCGCTGACGCGGTGGCGACGGTCGCGGGCGCAGGGACGTAGGCGGAAATGCCTGTGACGGACGTGCTGGCGTCAGTTCTGCGACGTCAGCGTGAGGACGCTAGTTTGGCGCCAAAAGATATGTATTTAAACCAGATCCAAACTAACATGCATTGCCTGGTTATTAGGTTAATTACTGAAACCCTAGAATCTCTTACTACTTGAATTTCCTGTTGTGACCCTGCCTGAACCTGGACTACGATTTCTGCTGCCTGCCTCAACCCTTCTGCTTGTCTTATCGTTACGAACCTCGCTGCCTGCCTTGACTACCTCGGACTTCCTGACTACGACCTTGCCTCATCCTCTGTACCGCGTTTGATAGTCTCATTGGCTACTCTCCACAACCCTGCTCCCTGTTCCATCCCAGGTGGGTAGTGGTTGCGTGAGGCGCTTGTGAGTTCGAAATCTTCAGCTCCAGCTCCTTCTCCGCCTGGATCACACCGGTAAGCCTGACATACTGGGACTGATTTCTAAGCACTTGGTAAGACTCGTTTAGCAATGCAATAAGTGCTTGAGAGCTAAGGGGCTTAAAAACTGCTCCCCAATGGGGACAAATATTGCACCTGTAGCATTGGATGGTGCAAGTTGCACTGGATTAAATACCTGGCCCAAGGTGTAAGCATAGATCATAGAGAGTCTTCTCCTTAACTCCCCCCATAGGCAACCAAGCAACTTGTGAATCTTGTTGCTCCCCAGTTCTGTTCTGGGGACCCCCTGCCCTTCTGTATGTAGCACTGGATGCAAAAGGCACAAGCAGCAAATACCATTGAGGAAAATGCAACACAACCCTCTGCACTTTGCTCCAGGTTTTGAAAGAACGGCCAAGTTTCCTGAGAATGTCATGGGGTTTCTACTTAAACCAATAATAATAATAATAATATTTATGAAATGTAGTAACCCTGTGCAATGTACAGTATGTAAGAAATGAACTAAATCAAAGAGACAAGAAAGTTTGTTTATGTTCTAGAAAACATGAGTATTCGTTTTGAAATGATTTACTTTGATTGTGCAAAATTTTAGCCAGTTTGTGTTTGTCATATAGTTCCGTCTCCTTCTTTTACTTTCACTGTGCTGCATTTCTGCCACACTTTATGGCTAAGTGTTCTGAGATCCTGTGTGAAACCAACTATTTTTATCATTGCAAGAAAACTGTACTTTTCAGATGAATATCCTATCTGTCTGCAATGCTATGAGTAAATGGCATTTATTGACCTTTAAGGATTTTATCTTTAGGCACGGGATAGAGCTCTGGGCCTTACCATGACCCAACAATACCAGTTCTGCACCTTTTTCATAAATATTTATTAAAGTAGGGAGAAATTTGACATGGTAACATGGATTACGGAGACCCACCTTGAACACCATGGGAACCCAAACCAATAAATAAGGAATCCCTGTTCTAGGAGGTCCAGCAAAGCCTTTGTGCAACGTCTGGAAAAAGTTTTAGCAGAAACTAGTCTCAGGCCGACCCCGCAGTCTAGTAGAGCCCGAGGCAGGGAATAAATTGCCGCTGTCTGATTTGCTACTGGCTGGTAACCCAACAAGTGTCAATAGCTCACAAGCTTCCGAAAACAAAATTCCCTGAATCTAAAGCAGACACAAGGTAACCAGAGATGTTTATATTACATGATCATGATGTTCATCAGATAAAATACGTTCATTTTATTTTAGAGAAAAATGTATTAATAAAGTATGGAGAAATACTGACTTGAATTCCAGTCAACTTTGCAAATAAAAACTGGAATAATTTGCTACACAGGCTTAATCCAGTCACCCACCTATTAGCGTAATCCTAGCGTCCGCTTGAATGTTTCCTCCAGTTTATTTGCAATTCTGGAAACATACAAGTTGTACCTGTGAAAGATAACTAACTGAGAAAATGTGCCGTACCCCAGAGAGGCTAAAAAAACACCCCGGCCCTAGTTTTCAGCTTCTAAAATTTCCTCTGTAACTGTTTCTATTTCCATAAATGAAGTCAGAGATCTGCCGGGTGAGTCATGGGGGGCCCAGTTAGGAGTTAGGATGGAGTTGTGATGCCCCATATATTAAACTCTCAGGGAAAATACGGAGAAAAATGAATTCCTTTTTGCTGTCAAAGACACAAAATGAGCCCAGGAGCAGACTGAGAAAGTGCAAATATAGAGTGTTAGCCCTTCGAAAATGGAAACCGTTCTATACATTTGGGAGGAAATTCAATTCTTTTGACATTTGTATAATTCTGTATATTGTGTAGGGATTTGGTAAAACAGTCCGGAGAAACAAGAGTAGCACTTACATTCACTAAAGATGTTTATCCAATTTTATTGAGCTACAAAGTGGCTTGTGATAAAGTTCAATCTGTGCATGTGAGGCTCATTCCTGCTGTAACTTATAATAAAGCTACTGGTGAGACCTAGTCAGCTATACAGGTCGCAAAGGCATCACTGGACCTGGGGATAAAATGGAGTGAATCTATATATATATATGGTAAAATAGGCCAGATTGAGATTGCTACACCCTAGAAGCTGAAGGGCATGAGCCTATCTGTCAGACTGAGTGCTACTCTATAGTAGAATAAAGTTGAAGAACCTAAATATAACCCATTATGTGACGTCAGATCCTGTCTGGCTGTGTCTAGAAATCAATGGGGCAAATTCACTAAGGGGTGACACTTCGCCAGGCGTAAATTCGTTACCACTATGCTAATTCAATAAAATGGAAGTTGCCTCTCAGCAGCTGAACACTGGCAAAGTTTCACTAGCGTTAATTTCTTATCGATCTTTCGCTAGTGTTCAATCCCGCCTAACGAAACTTGGTTAGTACTCGTATGCTTAGGTCAATTTGAATAGGGTGGGTACATACTGTATAGGTCATATACAGTATACGTCTGTATAAGAGATGTTGGTACAAATGCTTGAAGTGGCCACTTATTATTACACATGTCCAACGAAGCAAAATAAAGACAAAAGAGATCCTCTAATGTCCTAGACGTGAGCCCACCCTAAAACAAATGTGCCATGCCCCTCAAATTGGCTAAAAAAAATTAACGCAAAAATCTTTTATAGTTAGGACACTTGAAGGCAATCCCACTTTATAAAATGAAAAAATGCCAGTGCTTTTGAGAACTTTTATGAGTTTTCGGCATACAGGATATGATGTCACTGACATAAGATTGAGGAGGATGTAGCTTCATCTTATCAACATACAGGATATGATGTCACTGACATAAGATTGAGGAGGATGTAGCTTAATTTTATCAACATACAGGATATGATGTCACTGACATAAGATTGAGGAGGATGTAGCTTAATTTTATCAGCATACAGGATATGATGTCACTGACATAAAATTGAGGAGGATGTAGCTTAATTTTATCAGCATACAGGATATGATGTCACTGACATAAGATTGAGGAGGATGTAGCTTAATTTTATCAGCATACAGGATATGATGTCACTGACATAAGATTGAGGAGGATGTAGCTTAATTTTATCAGCATACAGGATATGATGTCACTGACATAAGATTGAGGAGGATGTAGCTCCATCTTATCAGTTCACCTGATCTAAGGTGGCGAAGGAAACTCTGCCCCAGTGTGACATTGTGACCATGAAAGTGTATTAACAGCAGGGCAGGGGTCTTCATCTGTCTCTTCTCTCCCCCTCATGAAGAAACTAAGGTGCACATTCAGAGCTTCAGTGAAGTCCAAACTACAGTATATGTATTGCCCCTTAACTGCCCTGAATCCTGTATACATACATTGTGTGCTGCTACTGGGCATTAGTGTTGTCTGTGGTTATGTAATAGATAATGTAAAGGGCCCACCAGGACTGCCATCTTGGCAGTTGTGGGGTGGGGGTGCCTGAAGTTCTCAGAAGGAAGAGTGGGGTTCTTCTTGTAAAGTACTGTATATAGCAAGTCCCATATGAAAAGTAAAATAGAAGACAAATGTAGGGTTTACTGCTGTATTTTGCAGCTAGCTAATGGCAACCACTAATATCCATAACAGCAGTGTCTAATGTAAATGTACTTGGGGTTCACACCGTAGCACCCACTGACATTGGCTCCACTATATCTGCACTATTGCCAGAGGCCTTTGAGAAATTTGATCTGCTAAACAAGAAGTATTTTGACTCTTCCAGATGAAGGACCATCTGACTTCACTAGAGAATGTCAGTCAACTGAATTTTTATGATTTCACTGCTATTTTAGCCCACTCCTTGTTTATTCATTACTTTAGGTAGGAAGAGCCTATGGGACCCCTCTATTAAACTGCTCCTTAAATTTCAGGATTTTTTTTTACCTTTTAGTGGTTTTTAGACCCTGTCAAAAGGGACTTTAAATGTCACTAACTGCCTTCAGTTATGTCTCCTATTTTCCCTGTGATGAAATCTGTTTTATAATTTGAAACCACTTAATACTTATCATTTACTTTAATCAGCCATTAATGCATATTTTAGCATTTTGGCACTGGATTCATCTGACTTTCTGGATTGGTGACAACATTTAAACACTGTAAATGCATGAGATTTCCACAGAAGAGGCAACTGTGAGATTTTTTGGAAAAAAAGAGTTCTGTTTTAAACTCAAATACCAACGTAACCGATCAGGTAGATGTTAATGGTACATTTGGCTCAACGTGGTGCAAAGTTGACTAATGATATTTTCCATCTCAGGTGGTGGTGTTCCTCTGCAGATTTACACCTTCTTAAATTATGTACCATTATGAATTTCTGTATCTATATTGTGAGAGATGGTGGCAGGATTGAATGCCTGGAATGCAACTGTAGGATATAAAATGGTCATAAAACGTGGGAAAGTTGGATCAGAGCATTGGAAGTAAAGTTGCTCATGACTTTAATAACCAAATCCATTGATAATCTTGAGTCCACTGGACTCCCTTCCAATTACCAAGTGGCAATGATGTTATCATGATATGGAATCTGCAATGGAGATTCAGTTGAGTTGTCAAGCCACCATGTTGGAGAAGGTTCCTGAAACGTCAAGGTACTTTAAGACCCACCAGCCTCTTGTGTCTCAGACCATTCGGGGAAGAAGGTACCCTGCTACTCTTGGAATGGAATGCTATTTGTAAGGGGAAGATTAGGTTAGCTAGCAAAAAAATGGTGCAACACAGAGTTGATCATTAGTAGTTATGTGATTTTAATCTCTGCACTCTACGGTGCTCCATTTCCATTTGGAAGAAACAATTTGGAGGACATTGGAAGACATACAGACTCAATACCACATCAAGAGCATTTTCAAAAGGGGCAAAGTTGGAGCAGCTGCCATTATGCAACAAAATGTACTTTGTACAAGACCAAGAGCTCTTGGGTCAGGACTTTGTGCATAGGATACACTTGCCTCTTTAATCCAGTTTTCTTTGTAGACTGTGACTTTATGAAGATAACTAATCAGCCTGTGCTGCACAAGTTAGCTTAGGGTCTATTTAGCTTATTCCTGTGTGTCAGAATTATATTATCTTAGGACCTCCTAAAGTTTATCCCCTGAATTTCATTAGATTTGCTGTTGGTACCACTTTCCCAATCCAGATTAATGCCTATGCAAGTGCCCTAAGTGCCTTGTTTAAACATTCCATCCTTATATCATAACTGCAGCAAAACTACAAATATTTCTCATTTACAGTGGAATCATTTTACTAACTGATAGAATATATCCACAGTAGGACTGGATTTACTGGAAATACATCCTTAAAGGTACTGAATTCTTTAAGTCATTGGTCAAGTCTTTTCAACTGAAAGACGTGAAAAAGGATGTGGCGGCAGTGGTTTCTCCATTTTAAATGATCCAATAGTAGAAAATGTATGCATTATTGCATATTCCGAGGGTAACTGTATAATCCTAAAATTGGAACATCCTGTATTCGGACTACTGGAATCTAAAGTCATTAAAGCTTGGTTTTCAACTAAAATGTTTTTAGCGTATTTGGAACAAGAAAGCAACTGTTCAACATGGTAGCATGAACTCTTGCTGATCTTTCCATCGCAGGTGTGGGTCAAATATCTGTCGATCAAGAGGCACATGTAAAGGAAAAGCTTCAGGAAAGTAAAGATCTGAGTCACTGTCTGCAAAACTCCCAAATAAAACAGTTTTCTTTTCCAACCAGTTATTTTTTTTATGGAAATCTAGAAAAAAAAACACCTTCCGTGAACCCTGACCTCCAAATCATCTGGAAGAGCATTCACCCAAGTGACTCATATGTTTAATTTAGAACAATTACCTGTGATTCATGACAAACATTATAACTAAAGTAAATACTATATTTTGAAAGGAATAACTACATATCTCATGAAGAAGAGTGAAAACATTTGTGTATAACCGTTTCTGAGGAAGGACGGGAATCCTCCACTAAACAGGTAACAGAAATTCATAATATTATCAGTATTTTATAAAAATGGGGTCATCGTGTTAAGCCTACTGTCTGCAAATTACATTTATGAGTTGCTGGAGACAAGGAGTATGTCCCATTATTATATGGATAATATAGGCCTCAGGCAACCCCAAAATATTTACTTACTTACTATTAGGTATCATGAATTAGATTCAGTGAAATGGCAGGGAAGCTCCTTTTAACTTCAGCTTGCGGCATCTTTTTGACATTCCACGGGGTGAACTTATATAAGGGTCCAAATCAATGTCAATGTCAAATCTGAATTTGTTCCACTCAACAAAAATTTGTTGTTATTCAAGGTTTCCATTCTACCGATGGCAAAGGTGGTTTGTTTATATCACAGCTTGAAGAACGGGACTTAACGTGACCTAAGGAACGATCTTTCACCAATATGTCCACCATGAGGACCATATAAACACGCTGACAATGTGCTTTCCCTAATGGGAAAATAAAGCCTGCCCATTGGATATCTGTTCAATTTTTGGCAAGACAGTGGTTGGGGAGTCCCATCGGCTGGTCCCATGCACATGCCAATAAGCCTTAACCATGGTGGCAGCTTATCAGCCTGTGTATGGTCACCTTTATGTAACGGTACATATTTTATGACTTTATCTTATTAAATTCACTGTCTTGTTAAGTTCTTAGATATCTGTACAGGTGTGGGTCTATTATGCAAAACCTGGGGTTTTTGGGAGAAGGGGACTTAATGTGGACACCCATACTAAATGTCATTAAAATATTAAATAAACCCAAATGCCTCCCAGAAGTCACCAGATTAACAGATTGTTGACCTCCTACTTAAACCACCCCCATAGGATCTATTTCTCATGCTATTTACTATAATTGAGCTGAATGTTTTAAAAAAATGTAAATGTTTTATATTTTGATGTCGTAATAACTGTATTTTCTATTTTATGGAATCGTACACAAATGTATCCTGTGATTTTACTTTATCACTTACAATAAAAACAAGTTATAAAAAAAATAAAAAAATTAAAAATAAAAACAAATAAACCCAAATGGATTGTTTTGTTACCAATATGGGTTTGTCAAGCTTAGTTACCATCAAGTACAAGGTACGCTTTTATTATTATTATTATTATTATTATTATAGAGAAAACTAAAAATGTTAAAATAATTTTTAAACACAAGGAAGAGAGTCTCTGTTCACTAGCTCTATGCAGGGACGGGCCAGTCGGACACCTGGAAAAACCAGGTGGGCACCATCAGCCCAGACCTCCCGCCCTGGCTCTGGTTGAGGCCATGAGAAGAAAAAGGTAGGCACAGGGGGGCAAAGGAGGGGTTGAGGCTTGGAAGGGGGGCAAGAGGGGGCTTTGCAGCTGGATTGGGGGGTCCAGGGGGGTGGGGGGTGGCACTTGAGGCAGCAGCCCTGGTGGGCACCGGGCCCCCCAGTCTGACGCTGGTTCTATGCATGGTCTGCTGTGCTTCAAATCCTACTGGAAGTTTATGGTTATCTGAACATAATAGGTGGGGGACCATTTTTTGGAACCAAGTGGGCTGTGGCTTGTGTTTTTGTTATGTATTTAAACCTGTCTATAGAAATGGAGTAAACATACACTTCAGTAGATAATTTGTATAAAGTCCGGCATTTTATCATTTTAGATGTTGAATTGTTAATTGTTGCTGTTTAAACTGCAAAAAGGAATTAAAGGTTCAGCCACTTCAGCCAATTAAATTGTGAGCATTGATAAATCAGCCCTGGATCACAGTGTGGATTGTCAAAGAAATTGAATTGTTTCATGGGATCACAGTATTTCTATCAAATAAACTCTTAGTTTTATTACTTTTCTTCAGAATATAAAGGGGGCAGCAATTTAATTAAACACAATCTCAATCATCCATGACGTGGTGAAAAGACTGGGCCATCCATCTGAAACCCTGCAATTGAGTCTCCTTAGCCATGAGGTGTTTCAAACATCTCTACACTAATTACTTCTCAATTAAGCCTGAAAGACTGGGATTGAGATTTATTACATGTCATTTAGAATTTACGTTTCTAAAGTTTAGCAGAGAAAAGATAAAAAGAATGGGAAAAACAGAAGGTGAAAATGTTTCTATGGACATTAAGATAAGGGAGAAAAAAAATGTAAGTGACATTACAATATCAACCCCTGAACTGAATCCATAATAGAAAATGCTCAAATATTTCCATACAGAATAAATAGTTCGACAAAGCAAGTGCTTCCCTGAATTCTTTTTATTTTGCTGTAGTTGATACATCGGGTCCCAAAAGACTAAGCCATGTTCAGGTTAAGCATGGCTCCCATATGATATAAAATCAAGTAAAATATATTGGGCCAGATTCAATTCAGTGAGATAAAGTTATCATGAATGGGATTCAATTCTAAGAGAATTCAGTTCCAGTTTTTTTCCCATTAGGGATGCACCGAATCCACTATTTGGGATCGAATCCTTGATGAAAGATTCGGCTGAATGACGAACCAAATCCAAATCATAATTTGCATATGCAAATAAGGGGCAGGGAAGGAAAAAGTGGAAAAAAATCTTCTTTTTTGACAAAAAGTCACATGATTTCCCTCCCTGCCCCTAATTTACATATGCAAATTAGGATTCGGTTCGGCCAGGCACAAGGATTCGGCCGATTCCAAATTCTGCTGAAAAAGGCCGAATCCTGCCCGAATCCCAAACCGAATCCTGGATTCGGTGCATCCCTATTTCCCATAGACTTCAATGGAGTTTTCAGATTATAAACCGAGTTTTGAATTGAATTTCATCTCAAATTGAATCTCGTCCATGACTTTTCCCGTGATAAACCTTTTTCTCACTGAATTGAATATGGCCCATTGCCTCACTCTGTTTCCTCTCTGGGTTTCACCAGTGATACATGTTATTTGGGCTATGAGTGGTCTAATGATTTAATATTAGGTTTTACTGATGTTTGCTTTCCATTCTCATTGGTTGAGAGCAGCTTCCCAAGTGAGTTGATCTACTAAACCCTTCCTTCAGGGATATAATGTAATAATAGTATAACTTCCAGTATTGTTTAAATCTGTTGTGATGTAATATATGACATCAAAGAAGCAATGTATGACACTTGCCTCCATCCAGAAAACAAAAACTATATCATTGGTTCACTGGTGTCGCTTCTTTCATTGTTGTCCAACAGTTTTTATATTTCTCCCCACCACTTTGTATATGGGAAAGGGCTCCGCTAATTATTATATTTTCTTTTGAGTGGAAAGGGGACCCACATATTATGATATTTGACACTTTTTGCACAACATGCAGGGGGTTATTCATTAAAGTTCAAATGCCAAAAACTTGAAAAATTCAAGTTTCTTTTAAATCCAAATTTTTAGTGGAAACAAACCCTCAATTTATTATACCTCGAAGATGGAAAAAATCGGAAAATCTGGCATCTAAGACTTACAGAGGTTGAATATAAGTCAGTGGGAGTGGTCCCTATCCTATTTGGAATTTTATTTGGTCTGCGCTGGGATAAGCCCAAAAATCAGACAATTTCGGGTTTTTGAGAGAAAGCCTGAAAAAATCACGTGATTCTGGGAAAAAAATCACATGATTTCGATTTTCGCTAGATTTTTTCGGGTTTGTCCCTGATCTGATTAAATTGTGCTTTTTTAATAATAAATAAGGTCCAATCATGGATTCTAGTTTGGTCGGACTTTTTTGATTAAAATACTCAGATAAATTAAGGTACATATATATATATATATATATATATATATATTTATTTATTTAGGCTGGGGTTCTACTTCTTGAATGTATGGGAACAGTTATCTAGCTTGGGTGCTTCGTCTTTCCTATAAGAGGTTTCTGTATAATGCCAACCTACCTAATATTTCAACATGAAAAAGCCCAATGGGATTGTATTGCTATTAACATGGATTTACTGCAGGGGACCCTGATTAACATCAAGTATAAGGGACTGCCTGTTTATAGCAGAGGAACATTGTATAAGTAGAACATTATGGGAGATGACCACATTTTGGAACAATATGGATAACAGATTTTCAGTTATTAGCTGCATTACCTGTACAAAGAATTTTACCAGTTTGAAGGGTGCAAGTTGCTGAGAACTGGGTCATGTTCCCAGGCTTCTGGGGTCAGTAATGATCAACGTGTACGTAACTGAAGAAATCAATGAGAAATAGCTTTTCTACAAGACCAAGTCAATGATGGGACCAAAGAACCTGCTCAAGAGTTTTCTCTCTGGGTAGATTTCAGTAATCTTGAATGGAGAGACACAAAAGTATTCTCAAGAAAAAAACCTATTCCAGATGAACCTGCTTTCTAACTGGGATTCAATGAAACAGACTTGATCTTCTACCTTGTTTTAATGGGAGAGAAAAGAGAAGCCATTGTGACTCATAAACAAATCCCTTTGAAGCCACTGAGGATATTCTCACACGTGAATCACCTTTACATGGGCAATTTTCTGCTGTGTTTGGATCATCTTTGTTGTTTAATGCACAAATTGGTAGATGATATCAACATGCATAACTGGACCTTTTTTAGATAAATAATGCATTTTGGGTAGATAAAAAGACAGAGATAACTCTATATTTATCTATGGACATACAGAGACCATTATTTTCTTTGTTTCATACAAAAGTGGGATCCCTGTTGTGGTGGGGATTGGGAGAAGGTCCCTGGGGGGCTGACACGTTGACTTATGTAATACAATATTGGTACAGGTATGGAACCTGTTATCCAGAATGCTTGGGACCTGGGGTTTTCCGGATAATGGATCTTTCCATAATTTGGATCTTCATACCTTAAGTCTACTAGAAAATCATATAAACATGAAATAAACCCAATAGGCTGGTTTTGCTTCCAATAAGGATTACTGTAACGATATCTTAGTTGGGGTCAAGTAAGAAAAAAGGAAATCATTTTTAACAATTTGGATTATTTAGATAAAATGGAGTCTATGGGAAATGGCCTTTCTGTAATTTGGAGCTTTATGGATAACGGGTTTCTGGATAACGGATCACATACCTGTATTTCATTTTTTGAGCGCTGTGCCTTGCATGCTGTGCATTATTTTCATTGCTACAGGTAGATGGTGTACCCCTTCTGGTCTGTTATGTCTACAAAATCGGACTGGAGGGCCCGAGGCCCACTGAGCTTCTGCCAAAGGAGCCCCCACCTCAGTTGTGGCCTTGATAAGGGCCAGGGGGAATCAAGGGGCAGCGTGGGGTTTCAGAAGGTTGTGGGTCTGGGTTGGCAGGGCCAACCGGGCTTTTTACCAGTGTCCTGCTGGCCCAGTCCGAGCCTGTGTATCTATGGTATATAAAATGACATTAACCCCATCAATGGGGTAGGGACTAAATGATGAAAAGTCTCTGGGGAGCAGCATATAATGTAATTAAAGGAGAAGGAAAGTCATCTTGCACTTGGGGGTGCCATATCTTGTCACACCCAAGTGAATGTATTGACTTACAAGACTCGACAGGCAGACGGCACTTCTGAAATTGGGTTTATTGGAGTTACTGCTGTAAAAACCTAACGCGTTTCGGGAGTTATCCCTTAGTCATTTGTTTTTACAGCAGTAACTCCAATAAATCCAATTTCAGAAGTGCCGTCTGCCTGTCGAGTCTTGTAGCGTTCACAGTGGGGACACTGTTTGACTGAGCACCTGATTTGAGGGGAGAGCGGTGAGCAGTTGCGGTCTCTTTTTGTTCTTTTATCTATTGACTTACCTGAAACCCCGGGCAGAAAACTGCACCGGCCCGGGCTTCATCCAGCGAGCACCACAGAGTGATCCTCTTCCGGCTTCTTCTTTCTTCAAATTTCCTGGGGCAGACACATGCGGAGTAGAACAAAATAGCGACTTTTTAGATAAAGTTTGACGTTTCACTGTAATGCGCAGCCACAAGAAGAAAGCGGAACACCGAAGAGGATCGCTCTGTGGTGCTCACTGGAATAACCCCGGGCCGGAGCACTGGTCAAGGGTTTCAGGCAAGTGAATACAATCACTTGGGGGTGCCTAACATTTGGCACCCCCAAGTGCAAGGAGACGTTCCTTCTCCTTTAAAGCATAATTTAAGGGAACAAAATCTACGTAAGTAAAAAAAATAAAGTTTTCTTGGTACCGAATTGCAATGTTGCCTTTCATTCATATGTATTTTCCATAATTCCATATAAAACCCTCTTAATCCAGTTCCATCCATCTTTTTCCATAGGTTCCATAAGACCTAAGATTGGTTGAAGGTTCAGCAGCTGGCGAGACCCTCGTGTGCAGCTCACAAAGTATTTACACAGCAGCTCCATTAGTTCAAAAAGACAAGGGAGGATCACAGACACATTTTTAGCCACAGGGCAAAATTTGTTGACAGAAAGTTGTAATCACCAGTGTCTGAAAAAGCTTCTCATCTTCTTCTTTTTTTTTTTTTTGTTAACATGTTGAAACGAGATTTTACATTTCTTCTTATAGAAAAGCAGGAGGCGTTGGCAAGTGTCACCCTACTGTGAAGGTTCTAAGTGGGGACCAAACAGAAAACAAATGTTGGCCAGTGGGCATGGCTGGGAGGGTGAGGAATGGGGGTCGGAGGTGGGAGATGTTAGTGGACACGGTGTGGCAGCTGTTTGTTACAAATACCTTCCTCGCTCATGGCTACGAGCACCGGCCCTTTCTGGAAAATTACTTCCAAATAATAGATCACAAAACAGCTACTTTTGCAAAGCCAGTAATTTGGGCCCCAAAGGAAATTCTTCATTCATCAAAAGTATAAAAGTCTAAAGTTACTAATTAGTAACACTTTGCTTGGCAGTTTCAGCCTACCTGGGGACTGGCTTCCCAAAGGAAAAACCCTAGGATTGTGTAGAACATGTCTTATTCTACAGTCTCCTATTGTAAATGATGACAATGCAAAGGGGAAATATGTTACACACGTTTATGCACAATAACCTGAAAAATGTGTTTCCAGATGGGTCATATAATACCTGGGCCTGGGAAAGCTCCAAGCAGTTCTTCAATGGGTTTCATATTACTAACGTCTCTGTCCTGTGCCACTGCAAGTGTCTATTGGATGAATAGCTAAAGGGCATTAGTCTACACAATGATGGCACTGGCACTGCCCTTTCTAAGGTATTATCTAAGGAGTTTCTATATATTTCCTATGACTGCACTTTGATTAGTTCAGCACCAGCCAAGTCATTACTGAAACCAAGATGATATCTGTTTTCTCATACTGCACAGTGATAGGTGTTTCCACCTTGCAGATTTAGGGTTCAGATTCAGATAACTTTGTCAAATTTATTTTTTTAGACCGATGCATCTTTAAGGGACCCATAAATATTACAAGTACAAGTATGGGACCTGTTATACAGAATGCTCAGGATTTTCTGGCTAATGGATTTTTCCATAATTTGGATCTTCATACCTTAAGTCTACTAAAAAATCATTTAAACATTAAATAAAGCCAATAGGTTGGTTTTGCCTCCAATAAGGATTAATTATATCTTATTTGGGATCTGTTACAAGATACTGTTTTATTAAAAAAAGGAAATACAATAAACCCGAATATGCACAGACCCCTTCCATTATGACAAACGTTGCTGGCCACAAAAACTGTCCATTTCATATAAAAAAGGGGTATTGTGGGAGCACCATCAATACAATGGAAATGCTACTGATCTGGCCAAATTCTGCTTAAAGTTGAGCAGTAATTCTGCAGGCCAGGCTTCCATGTGGCTTCCACACCTATCACTTTAAATGGTGACCTTATGACTTAGGTGTTGGTTTGGGCTGTCTCCCTCTGTTAAAATAGAGGGGAAGGATAAAGCCTGTGGAACCAATGGCAATATTTCTTCTCTAAAAAGCTTCAGGGGGGGGAGGACTAAACCTTCTGATTGAAAACCAATGTCCAGGCCAGGAGACACTTATCCCAAGAAATGTTACCATGCAGGGAGGTTCCAGCCTTTTTATACTATGACCGGAGGTAAATAGTTAGAGACCACCATATGGGGTTCACCTTGACGTGGTATGGTGGCTTACTAATTTGTAACTAAAAACCCATGTTTTGTAAATACATGCATTTGCATATATACTGATTACTCATGAGACAGGGGACCAGGGAATGTGCATTGACCAATCTCCTCTCTTTTTGTATATCAAACTGGGGTCTGTGGGCCTGGACCACTGGGTAGTAACTGTCCCCTCTCTTCACTGGGAGCCACTGCACAATAAATTAATACGTTTACACTGCGACATTTATGAAATTCTTCTATGGCTGGTGCATGAATTAACGCAACAACTCAACAACCAATTGTAGTGATCTTACCTGGTGGTCTAGTGGGGGGGATGGCAGGGACGCATGCTACCCCCCTTGGCGGGGACGCCTGCCGCGCTGTGTGGCCTCTGTCAGTAGGTCGCTGGCCTCTGCTCACAAGGGCGCACGCGACGCGCTGATGACTCACTTAAAGGCGCAGGCACGCTGGTGTGATGACGTCAGCCCGCAAGGGAGCGAAATTCAAATAGTATAAATAGCCTAATAGGGCTTCTCTATTGCCCGTTATAGGTGAGCTATTTGAGCTTTTGCTAATCTGTTTGAACCTGTTTTGATCCCTGTTGTGACCCCTCCCTGGCTTTTGACTATTCTGACCTCTGGATCCTGACCCCTGCCTGAATACCGACTACCTCTTCTGCTTTAACCCTTCTGATTGACTTCCTGGTTTGACCCTTGCCTGCCTGACTACGTTTATTCTCTGCCTGCCCTGACCCGGCCTGATCTGACTACTTTTTTGCCTAACGTCTTGTACCACAACCTTCTGCCCAAAGACTTTACCTACAGTTCTGCCCCTTCACTTGTTTAGAACCTTTCGCCTTTCACCTCTCGTTTTAAGACCTGGCGGCATCTGAGTTGCTGAGGGCTCCTCCCGGGGCCAAGGGCGGCTGCTACAGGCGGAAGCACGAGCCAAGACCAGGGTGCTTGCCAATAGTGCTAGATTCAGGGTGCCAACCGTTACACCAATAGTATCTCCATTGAATCCAAGAATGTTAAGGATATTAGAAGACACCTCAGAGGTTTATGCTGGTATAAAAGCACTGGCCTTGTAGCCTCATGAACTTTAATGGCCATGGAACACCTCAGTGACTACTAATATATTTATAAAGTCAGAATAAAAACAAGCGTACCCACAGCTGTAGGGAGAAGGCTTCACCAAACCAATGGAAGGCGTCTCCAACATTGTAATGACAACAGAAAGCCAATTCATTTATATCAATCAAATTCTAGAAAGAAAATATAATAAAGAGGTGAAATGAGATCCAGCTTGTGAGAAGGGAAATCAATTTGGTTGCTCCTTATGTAGCACATTTCCGCCATATGAACAGCTCCAGTCAAACCTAAACCCAAATGCTTCTACAAATAAATCACAACTCTCGTTGCTGCTGCTGAACGTATAAAAACACTGTCACTGCGTTTATATATAAATATAAAGCCCCGTGAGTTTAAATATAAAGCAGCCATAGTGCGGAACTGAATTCATTTGTTTGGAGGATTTCTCATAACCTTCCAGTGACTCATTTATCCGCACATTCCATAGCCCTCTAATTATGCTGCACAGCCACATGCTCTGTATTATCTACTGAACATGACAGAGAAGGAGCATCTCGTTCTTTTGAAGTGCAATTACAAGTTTATTGCATACTGTACAGCCCAATGGACAATTCTTTTTTAAGGAAATGCTGAAAATAGCAAGGCTGGGGTCCTATTTAAAGATGTTTCTTTTATTCGTGTACGGTAAACCACAAAACCCAAAGGCTGATTTTTGTAACGTGCTTTGCATGGTGGCTCCTCTCTGATTCATCCAGGACATCGCTTGTGATTTCCCTTCATCTGTTGCTGCAGAAGAGAATGGGATCCAAAGTTCTCAATGGAATGCAAAGGTCTCACTATTTTTGCCTACAGGGGGGTATTTTGAGGCCCATCCTCCTATATAAAGAACTATCAGGGGTGTAACTTTAGAGGAAGCAGACCCTGTGGCTGCAGGGGGCCCAGGGGGTATAGGGGCCCATAATTCCTTAATTCAAATACAATTTAAATAAATATTGGTAAAACAGGTCAACCACTAGACTTTTGAGTGGGGCCCAGTAATAGCTAGTTCTCTAATATATGTTCTGCATGAGCACAATAAGTTGGGCTTGTGTTCAAATTGCAAAGGGTCATTTATGAATGCAAGCTCCCTGCGCAAAGTGCAATTTTGGATGAACATGTGATTGTTTGGGTACAAGTCTGTTGCCCATATTGAAGGAGCCAATATCAGGGAATTGTAAGCACGTTCTGGATCAATAAGCTAATTTAAGCATAATTTTGTAATGTAATGAGCAGATACTTGTATTTTGATATACAGGTATTGAATCCATTATCCGGAAACCTGTTATCTAGAAAGCTCCGAATTACAGAAAGGCAGCCTCCCATAGACACTATGTTATCCAAATAATCCAAAATGTTAAAAACAATAAAGCAGTAGCTTGTACTTGATCCCAAATAAGATGTAATTAATCCTTTATTATAAGTTTCTATGATTTTCTAGTAGATTTAAGGTATGAAGATCCAAATTGTGGAAAGATCCTTTATCCAGAAAACCGCAGGTCCCCTGCATTCTGGATAACAGGTCCCATACCTGTATTTAATTACATCTAAAAATGTATTAGCTCAGACAAGTTCATACTCATATAGTGCATGTTCTAGATGCCCCTTTAAAGGGGAAGCTGAAGGGGGATGTGATAAGTTTGGAACAGAAAAGCACTGCAAGAATTGTAAGTGTGAGTAGCAAACAGTGAGAGATTTATAAAAATCATAGAATTGCTTTTCTGTGGGAGACCGTTCCCTCACTAAGCGCAAAATATAGGACATGGGGTGCCATTAGCCAGGATGGGGCAGAAGCAAACTGGAGCAACACCATGAAATAATATCAATTAAAATGCCTGTATTGTAACACACAGCTGCAATGCCCTGTGTACAATAGTGTAATAAATAATGCCCAAGTGTACAATAAAGGCATTTTAATGGATATCATTTAATGCTGCTGATCCAATTTGCTCCAACATTTGGAGAATCCATTGGAGAACATGCGATGCCAAGAAATGCGTCTAATTGTCATGGTCAAAGTTGGTCTGTAATCGAGCAGGTCACCAGCAGGAACAGTTTGCTTGTAGACTGTACCCAGTTATAACTAGACATACAACATAGAACACTAATCCCCAACCAGTAGCTCATGAGTAACATGTTGCTCACAAACGCCATGGATGTTGCTCCCAGTGGCCTTCAGGCTTGGAGGCATAAAAACCAGATGTACTGCCAAACCAAGCCTCTTGTAGGCTGCCAGTCCACATAGGGGCCTTCAAATAGCCAATCACAGCCCTTGTTTGGAAGCCAGGTCCATATTTCATGCTTGTGTTTCTCCCCAACTTTTTTTACATCTGAATGAGGCTCATGAGTAGTGATGGGTGAATTTATTCGCCAGGTGTGAATTCACAGCGAATTTGCCCAATTCGCCAGCGGCGAATAAATTCGTGAAACGCCCGCAAAAATTCACAAAAAAAAATCGCTGTTTCGCAAATTTTTGCCCGTTTCGCGAATTTTCTGCGCAAATTCGCACATTACTGCTCATGAGTAAAAAAGGTTGGGGACCCCTGCCATAGTATATGTATTATTATAAGGATATTAACAGTAAACATACAGTAGGATTATATTGGAACTCATACACATGATTAAATAAATGTTCTTGTTAACAATATAAATAGTTCAGATCTGAAAGGGCAGATCTTTCAATGGTTTTCACTATTTGTTCACACTGCGAGGTTCCTATAGATGTTAAAAATGTAGTGAAATTGCGCTGTTTCGCTTTGCCAAAAAATTCAGGAAACTTTGGAAACATTCACAGAATTTCACCAAATATAGTGGAGTCACTGGGTGTTTTTCTGACACTTTCTCCTGTTCGAAAAACCATTTTTTTCCCTACCGAATCAAAACCCATGCCTACATTCAAAAGCAGATTCAAGAAAAATGTTGCCACTTATGAAAATGCACATTTTGACCCAAATCTGTATTGGCCAAAATATTTTACTTATCCCTATATTAGTGCAATATTTCTCAACTTTTGAAAATTCCAAAGTAAGCAAGAGACAGAATGATTTCAGTTCAAAGACACTGATGGGCTCATTGGTTTAAACAATTTTAGCAGGTTTGCGTTTTAGAATTTTTTTTCATCAAGAAAATGTAAGAAAATTTGATAAATATAGAATTCTTAATCTGCAGGAGAAAATACATATTTCCTGGAGATCAAACTTTTGTATTATGTTTTGTATTTAGACTTTTGAAGTTTTGTATTGTGTTTTGTATTATGTTTTGATTTATGTTTTGTATTCAGACTTTTTAATTGGTCCTTAAATGTTTTCTCCAGAAAAGGGCAACAAATCTATCAGCACATTTGGTTATTTTAACATTTTTTATACACTTATTAAAAGCTATTTTTAATAATTTCTTCCAACCTGTCCTTCCCCATAAAGCTTTCTGTTAATAAATGATACAATTGTGGTCCACATAATGTTATTTCACAACAGTAAAAAAAAAGAATTACAATTTTAAAAAATAAAACCATTAAAATTGAAAAGACCAGTGAAAGTTAATGGCTCATTCCTGTTTGTGGAAGAGCAGAGCAACTGGGGGTTGTGACTCATGAGCCTAGTTAAGGCGTTCTGCGTATCTCACGAGTACAATTTGTATCATCAGTAGGAAGGATGGGTATTTCTGCTGCACCTCGTCTTTATATTGTACAAAACGCAAGGATTGTTTGTTTAGTAACGTCCTATTCTTGGACGCACACACATGTCGCATACTTTCCCTCACATAAACCACATGCACTTAACTGAGATTTAAATATATAGAAAGGCATATTTATTTCCTGGAGCAAGACATAGATTTCCTTTGAGGGGAACTTCAACCATATTTTTAATCCGAAAATAGTGAAGAAATATTCTCTTTTTAGGTCACATGTGGTGTCTCCCAAACTGGGTGACTTCAGGACAATGTGAATTTTGCTGAGAGCTTTGTTCAGGACCCACTACTCCACATACTCCCTTATTGTAAAACAATCCCATACTGCAACGACAGTTACTGCCACAAATGTCACTTGGGTAGAATAAGATTTGGTTTTTGTTAAAAAACAAACATCAGAAAGTGCTCCATCCATCTTTTGTGTCCATCCATAGAAAATAGGACATTGTTGTAGGGGTGTAACTACAGAGGAAGCTAATTAATGAGCAATTTTATTATATCTTAGTAGGAAACATCAACTTACCATTGGAATACAGTGTGTACAGTTTCAATCTGTTCTGAGCCTGGAACCAGTTTGTGAAAGATCCCACCACCAACTCTCAGATCTGCTTTGTCTGTCAATAACAACATCAAGACTCTAGATCTTCTCTGAGCGAAAGTCCTACCACATCTCATGTAGAAAATAATGCTAGAAAAGTCCTCTTAGTGGTTGGAATTTTCCACTCCTTTCAGTACCAGCCACCCAGTCTACTTGAAATGGTCATGAATTGACCTATGACCATGGCCAACCCATAATGTTTCAAGTTGTAGAGGAGCAGAACAGAAAGACAAATTCTTCAAGAAATAAAAAAATGAAGACCAATTGCATTCAAACTTCCTTTGTCATGGAACACAGAATTAGGGTTGAAAAAATAAAAAATGTATTTTCTTTGTTTTATGATGTGCACATTCTGTACAATCTAATCCTATTATTTTCTAATTATTATTGTTGTACACTGTATATTGGAGAGTAATTAATGTGGCCGACCTTGAGTGGAATGGAGCTTTGCCCCTTAAGTCTAAATAAGTTGCTTTATCTTTATGTCTTATGCATTTGCCTTTTTTCTTAGGCTCATTAACTCCTGCTAATTCCTTTGAAATGCATTAGACCATTAGATCTGTGCTTATATACAGGCTTTCAGGCAGTTGTCATAGAGGGTAATGGTTGTTACTTTGAGGAATTCAGGCAGTGCCCTGTGGCCCACCATTCGGACCTAAAGGATTGGAATACAGGCATAGGATCTGATATCTGGGAACTCATTTTCCTGAAAGCTCTAAATAATGGGAAGTCCATCTCCCATAGGGGCAAATTCGTAGTTGCAACAGGAGTAACTTCGCCGCACTTCGCCACACTTCGCCAGGCGTAGTTTCGCCAGCGCTCTACAAATTCACTAAAATCCGAAGTTGCACTCAGGGGTAGTGTAAGGTTGCGAAGTTGCGCTAGTGTTGATTTGCTAAGCGAAGCGAAGTTATGCTCGCGATGGCATACGGTGCCAAATTCAAATTTCAATGGAGGAATATGTACAATCGCTACAAATGCCTGGGAAACCTTCAAAACATCAAATAAAATTTTTTTTTTGCCCTACACATGTGCCCACTGTATAGGTAAGTTGCCATGAGTCAGGAAATGTAGGGGGAAAGGAGGGGAGCCCCAAAAAAATTTTCAATCTTTTTCAGCCTATCACCCATAATATAGAAAAAACGCCAGCGTTTTTTGGGACTTAGAAAAAATTTGAACTTTTTTTGAAGCAATCTCTATCTACTCTATTGCGCTTTGCCTGGTCTGAGGTTGCGAAGGAAGTCTAGCGTAAAAGGTAGCGTTCAGTACAATGCGCGCGTTAGTGAATTTGCGTAGTAACGTCCGTTGCGCAAATTCGCCAGGCGTAAGGGTGCGAAGTAACACTAGCGAATTTACACCAGCGCTCGTTAGTGAATTTGCGAAGTAGCGAAAATGACCAACGCTAGCGAATTGATGCTAGCGTTAGGCGCTTCGGCGCTTAGTGAATTTGCCCCATAGACTCCATTTTAATCAGATAATTAAAATTTTTGAAAATGATTTCCTTATTCTCTGTAATAATTATAAAACAGTCGCTTGTACTTGATCCCAACTGAGATATTATTATTGGCTTTATTTAATGTTTATATGATGTTTTAGTAGACTTAAGGTATGGTGATCCAAGTTGGAAAGATCCTTTATCCAGAAAAGCCCAAGCATTGTGGATAACAGGTTCCTTTACCTGTATACACTGTGATCATAAAATAATTAGAAAACTGTAGAAAAGTAGAGAGATGGTAAAACAGAGAGTGAATCTTGAGATCCCATGAATGCTTGGGAAATAGATGTGTATTATTTCTCACTGAGAATGTACTTTTTTTTTTCTTCTCGGACAAATACATGTTTTATTAATCATTCTTCACATGCCGAAAGTATTATCCTATTAAGAAAAAAATAGCACTAACAAAACAATTTGCATACCCCAACAAACTTTAATCTCCCCACAGATGTGCAACATACACACTCCAACGTAGCAAAAATATGCAAACATTCAATTCTAAAATTACACGAGGTGATCTCTAAAAAGAAATCTATCTCAGCTGGGATTTTGATGAGAATCGTCTGGGAAATTGAGTGGATTTTTTGTAACACAAATGGGTTTGGATAAACTGTTACAGAAAACAGGGATTTAAGTCCGTTAATTCCAAAATTGAAACGTATAGATTAAACCTAGTTGTGACTTGAAAAGTTAATGTTAGCAAATTGCACGGTTCCCTCTGTTTCTCAGAATGTCTCTCTCTGCTTCCCTTGAGTTGTTCTCTAATTACCCTTCTCATCACTTAGGCAGTAGCACCGGGGTTCTGGAGAAATGAATTCTGAGCCCCTGCTTACTCAGCTCTTCTTACTCATGTAAAGGCTCAGTGCTTCACAAATTGTGGGGTTACCCCAGGGCCAGAACTAGAGGTTGGCAGAAGAGGCATGTACCTTGGGTGCAATACTGGGGGAGCTCCAGGAACTTACTTCTTCTGTTGCCTACCCCTAGTCCAGGCCCATGTCCCCTCAATGGCCACTGGTGCACTCCCCTGTAGTCAAATAACACATGCTCATTTGCATGCTCGTTTGCACTCTTGTTTTCCCATGTACACCCACACTGGGAGGGGGCCAAATTGTCTAGGGTGCTCAGTCGGCCTGGCACGGCACTGGTTGGCCACCTTAGAACACTAGTAAGGGGCCCCAGTCTGCACACTAGTTAGGAGGATATTTGAGGAGAATGGATATTTTCTCTCCTGGTGGGACATTCACTAAGATTCATAGATGCGCCAGGCGTAACTTCGCCACACTTCGCCGCACTTCGCCAGGCGTAGTTTCGCCAGTGCTTCGCAAATTCACTAAAATCCGAAGTTGCGCTCAGGGGTAGCGTAAGGCTGTGAAGTTGCGCTAGCATTGATTCGCTAAGCGAAGCGAAGTTATGCTAGCGATGGTTAATTTGCATACGGCGCCAAATTCAAATTTCAATGGAGGAATATGTAGCAGCACTACAAATGCCTGGGAAACCTTCAAAACATCAAATAAAAATTTTATTTTGCCCTACACATGTGCCCACTGTATAGTTAAGTTGCCATGAGTTAGGAAATGTAGGGGGGAAGGAGGAGAGCCCCAAAAATGTTTTCAATCTTTTTCAGCCTATCACCCATAATATAGAAAACACGCCAGCGTTTTTTGGGACGTAGAAAAATTTTTAACTTTTTTTGAAGAAATCCCTATCTACTCTATTGCGCTTCACCTGGTCTGAGGTGGCGAAGGAAGTCTAGCGTAAAAGGTAGCGTTCAGAACAATGCGCGCGTTAGTGAATTTGCGTAGTTATGTCCGTTGCGCAAATTCGTAAGGGTGCGAAGTAACACTAGCGAATTTATGCCAGCGTTCGTTAGTGAATTTGCGAAGTAACGAAAATGCCCAACACTAGCGAATTGACGCTAGCGTTAGGCCCTTTGGCGCATAGTGAATTTGCCCCCTGGATACTTTTGGAGGCAAGGGATTCCAGAGCAAATGTTGGCCAAAAAGAAGGGCTTTAACCAAAAAGTCTGAAAGACATCACTTTAACTTCTCTGCATTCCACAGCAATGATGTGGGAACCCTTATGGCTTTGAGCTTTGAGTTGCTGCATAATGACCCTTGCTTACCAACTTGTCTCCTAGTTCAAGCATGAGCAACAGAGGAGACAACTGGAAGACAGATTGCTCTACTACATCCAGCATCTTATTGACAGCTATTGGTCTGTGCTGAGATTTGTATTCAGTTTCTGGAAGGTCTCAAAAATTGGCCAATTATGTTCATGTTTAGTTGGGGATTACATGCAAATGACAGAAGTGCTTGGAAAGAAGAATCAGAAAGTAATTAGTAAGACACCACCACACTAATTGGTGGAATAGGAATGGCACACGCATACTTTATTCTTTGTAAAAGACCTTTATGTTGTTATAAACAGACCTCATCATTATACACAGGGGTGAATGAAAGAAGTTCCTATATAGCATGTAGGTAATAGTCATCTATATCTCCTCGCCCCATACACACAACATTATGCATCAGTGCAATTATGACAATATGCAAACTCCAAAACACTTGTGCTAATTGTATCAAAAGTATTCAATAAATGCTTTTTCAAGGCACAGTGAGTGTTACATACGACAAACCCAACCCCAGGGAGAAGTGACTGGATTCCAGTGTAGGCATGCTCTTCTGCCTATAACAGCCACCTTTTGTCTCAGGCCTAGTCCTCAGTTACTCAGGTGCCACCAGGTCTTACCACAATTCAGAGACTTCCACATGGGCAGGTGAAGAAGCCAAACTTAGAAAAGACCCAGTAAGGGCAGAACTGGATGTAGTCAGGCAGACCTGGTCCGTACCAGAATATAACTGCAAAACTTGAAGTCAGGAACAAGTCTGGGTCAAAACCAGGAAACAAAACAAGCGAGAGGACCAGGGAAACAGGAACCAGAGTATCTAGGAACAAGCAAACTTGACTTTCAATGGGCAGTGAATGATGACATTTAATAGGCAGAGTGATGGCTCTAAACTCTGAGCACCTGTGGTGCAACAAAGTAAAGTGTGTCTACTGCTTTTAGTTTTTAGGAACCCCTGATGTTGTGTTTCCTTCCTATGTGACACTATGTGACATTACAAGCCACACAGTTCAACACACACCCTTGCGCAGCTTTCACTGTATATATTATTATTTACAAGAGAATACTGTAGGCGTGTGGGAGTCCAAACATTCCTCCTTGAACCCAGTTCTTAAACAAAGCTCAGACCCCTACACACTTAAGGGCATCATTCCAAGTAAACACATTTTATGGTGGCCTCTGTTTCCCTATATTAGATGGAACACACGAAGGCAGAGGCTTCAACATGAAGTAGATGAGTGTTAGTTCACAAAAACACATCCATCCCTAGTTTAATATCTAATTCTTTGGTTAGTGTGAAAAGAGAAGTCAATAGACATTCTCAAGGCTTCTCATAGCCTTCTTCCAAAGATGAAAAGATGATGAGGTCCATACAGCAGATGAAACAGAATATAACACTTTAACACAGCTTTATTCTAACTTAGAAGGAAAATTAAAAACAACTAATTCTTTAAATGCAATCATTAGAAGTATTAGTATTAGTGTATTCTATGTGACTAACAGTAGAGATCAATGCAGTAGCAGTAAAATGACATTATTCCGCAGTACTATTATAATAACTTTACCAGACTTTAAATACCACAGACCAATGAATAATGAATCCAAGATCAAAAAAAACCAGAACACAATAGCTTGTTTTGAGAAGAGTTGGTAGCCAGAGATCCCATTCATTATTGACTTCAAATATGAGGCTTTGTTTGTTCTAAGCTAAATAACCATGTCCATTATTTAGATTGTTACTGTTTTTCTGCATTTCTCCTTGAGCCAAAGCATGTTCTGTTCAGTTGTCAAGAGGGACAGCTGGATCCTTCAAGTGGTATCAAGGGATGAGCCTGAAGGTAACTTTACTTAGTCCTTGTGTTTTACATTTATTAACTGTATTAGACATGTAAATACCTTTTTTTCTTCAAACTCATTAATTCATATTCAAATTGAAGCTAATGGAATCACAGTTGTGGATTGGGTTGATACCAAAGGACATTTCATGGAAATGCAGATGTAGGAAATCTGCCCTGGTGAAGCTTTTGGTTAGCAAAGTATTTATGATCCCGTTGGTAGGGAAGTCAATGTGTGTTTTCTATAAACAGTAGCTAAACACAAGAGCAGCCATTATTAGGTTTTGTAAATGACGGAACAAAACTGTCAGATTAACATGACACCAGGGCAAAGACTATTTGAAAAAGCCAGTAAAATAGATTGACTGCTATCCCTAATGCTAAGGGTTGGAACCAGAGGAACTTGTAATAGTAATTTCCATGATCATGGTCAAGTGGGTCAATGTGAGAAAGGCTGAAGACACACTGGGCATTTTTACAGTTTCTATAATATAACATTGAAGTTTCAGGCTTTAAAGTGAACCTCCTGAAATCCTCCGTACTGGTGGTACTCAACTGGTGGTGTTCATTTTCAGCTATGAGTTGCCAGAACTGGTGCTTTCAGGTTATTCACATTAAGGAGGTGGCAGGGGCAGTTTTGGGCCTTTCTTCTCTGGAAAATGACAGTCAGAGTAAAAAATCCCCAGGTGCCTTTAGCCTTTCTCATGTCAACCCAAGTAATCAGAATTTGCTATCATCAAAGGGTCAAAACATTATAGTATCTTTATTTTTGTTATTATTATTATTTCCTGCTATCTATATAGTGCTGACACATTTCTGCAGTGCTTTACAGAGATTATACACCATTCACATAAGTCCCCGTCCCAGTGGAGCTTACAGTCTAAGCTCTCATTTATAGTCACAGACTCTATGGTCACTAATAAGTCATAATTCAGTTACACTGCCTGTATGTTGAAACCTACACAGACACAAGGAGAACATGAAAACTCCTTACAGAGCCCTGACTGAGATTGAACTCACTAGGTGTAGACATGTCACAATTATAGAGACCTATAAGACCTGTTGGAGGCTATTTTGACTTCTGACAAAGTGATACTTGACATGTTCCATTGACTTCCAACAAGTGGATCAACCAATCATATAGGCTTTTAAAGAACTGCCCAAAGACAGCATGCTTTCAAACTTGACTCACTTCACCCAAGTAAGAGAGCATTACATGTTAAATACATGTTAATAATAAATGCATCTCTTCCAGAGTAGTGATAGAAATCTAAGCATTGGGGTCCTAAAATAATGTCTATCACCCACTGGATAAGTACAAAGGGTGTTTGCCAAGATTGGCCCCCATCTCTGCATGTATTTGTATTATTCTTGTCTTCTTCATAGACAAAGGATATACTGTATTAAGAGAGATGCCAGTGAAG
This sequence comes from Xenopus laevis, assembly GCF_017654675.1. NCBI lineage: Eukaryota > Metazoa > Chordata > Amphibia > Anura > Pipidae > Xenopus > Xenopus laevis. The sequence continues at coordinate 1,728,589 of NC_054379.1, forward strand.
CAGATATGGGCAGTTCAATTCACTTTCACGACAGATACTCCTTAATTATCCCACTGAACAAGGGGAAAGTAATTTCTGTGCTTGTTCAGGTCCACTGCTCCTCTCCTAACCATGATGCATTAGTGTAAGACTCTGCTGGGGCTTGAGTCCAGTTCTTTCTGGTTGTTGACACCTTGCCTTAACCACTGGGCCAGGAGAGAAGCCAGTATGTATATCAACCAAGTAGTCTTATTGGTTGGGTGGGCTCAGCCAATCAGGGTCAACTCTGCCGTGAATAAGCCCAGCCTTCCACAGAGCCGATGTCTGAGCATTGCCCTATGCGTCTGAGCACTGTGGTTAGTCATTGGCTCTTTGTTTCCCTGCTCTGGTTCCTGTCTCCAACTTTGCCTTGTTCCTGACCTGTTCCTTGCACCTAGTCCTGTTCTCACTCCTGCTCCAATCTTGCCCCTGTTCCTGCCTTGCCCTTCCCTTGTTTTCACCCCTAACCCTGCTCAGTCCAGTCCTTTCCTGCTAAGCATATTCCTGATTCTTTGTCCACTCCATCCTGCTCCACTCTGTCCAGTCATTGGATCTCCAGCTGTTCTGTTCCAGTCCTGTTCTCTCCATCCTGTCATTGATTCTTGGCCCACTATATCACAATCCTGTTCCTGATCTTCAGTCTCTCTATTGTCAGTACCTGTTGGCCATTAGCAGCTCTTTGCCTAAAGGACTCACTCCTTACCCATTAGAATCCCTTTTATCTTTCTACAAGTCCAATGTAGTGATGTGCAGGTAAGGCTTTTCCCCGACCCGCCCACCACCCTTGCCCGCCCAAGTCCGACTTCCTGGTTCCATTTATAGACCCGTGCCGACCCTCCCCGGTGATGACGTCACAAAAGGGGCGGAGCGAGAGGTGCGCATCTATAAAAGCTCAACCCGGAAGTTGGAAGCCAGCATTTGGAAGGTCGCAGGCGGGGAGAGCAGTCAGAAGAGCTCAACCCGCACCCACCCACAACATGGAAATAAGCGTGCAAGGTTGGCCCGAACCCGCCCGACTCGCGTTTAAACTGGGCCCTGTGGGTATCGGCCTGGCCGGCACATCACTAGTCCAATGCTCTTAATGGAAAAAAAACAGCTGGGTTAATAGTATCTGAACATGGAAGCTTGCAATTACAATGGTTCTAATTATACAATTTTTCCACTTTAGAAATAATAATTATTGGATATGATATCGAATTAGTGGTAACCTAGTGAAGGTCTTCTAATTCACTATGAAACTGCTTATAGAAATATCAGATATAATAAAGAATGTCCCTGCACATTATTTAAAAGGTGAACTGGAAGTGAAATGACTTTCCGCTAGATGGGAATTTCATTCAAACTTGGCTACAGTTGCCCATATTTATCCATTAATTGTCAGCATAATATCGTTTGTGTTGCACGGTGCTAAAATGGTCGACTTTGTTTAGTCAACCTTCATGAACTTCCCTTGCTTCAGTGAATGAGCGCAACATTACTATGAGAAAGAAATGTGCTTCTCCGTGGGAAATCTATTCCATGTGTGCTATAATTTAGATCATGAAAGATCTTTCATAGCGTACAATATTGTTATTCACATGGCAGAAATGTTATCAAATTTTATATGTTCTTAAAGGCAGCAGGAACATTTTCTCACTCAAATTTAAATAATAAACGTATATTAAAAATCCCATTTGTATTGAGTTTCCTCAATAAATCAGGATAAAATGTCGGTTCAACTGTTCCTCTATAGAACAAATATATAAGAATGAACACTGTCGGTCTAATTGAAAAATCTCCACGAACTTAACCCGCAACTGAAACTTTAGATCGGCTCAACCACACCTGTCACAATGAAATCTCCCTCCTCATTCCCAAAGTGATTTTTAAAGATATTGCGCACCATAAAAGTGTGTCATTTGGGCCTGTGTTAAGTTCTAATGTACATTTCCAAGGCGATAATCCCGGTGCGCTTGAAAGATGGGAGTTTCCAAATTGAGTTGGACAGGAATCAACATTAGGGGTTTGCATTTTGTAAAACAAGAACACATGTAACCCTCCTTGTACCTTCTGCAAACACTATGGGGTTTACATATTTGGGATCTGCTTTTTAAAGGGCCACCATACCTTTATTTTTTTAAATTTCACCTTTTTGGGGGGGGGGTGTGATCTGTCATCACTGGAGCTGCGCCATTTTTCTGCTCAACTTTTCATGAGCCAACTTGAAACCAGATCGGCATTGGAAAATGATGTACAAGTTTTAACTGAGTCGGTGTGGATATAAATTGGACCATTTCTACAAATGTCACATCTGAGTGATCCCTTGGGTGAAAATGTAGGTGCAACACTCAAAGAGAGACATTGAGGTGACACCACTTGTGAGTAATATCAAATGGGAAATTTTAGCACCCAAAACATCCAAATAAAACGTTTCATTGTGATCCAAGGGAACTGCAGTAATTAGGACTAAATATTCAGATTCAAATGTTTAACTGTTGACAACACGCGGATGACAAAACATCCCATATGACTTTGTACCTGTCCCCTAATACACAAAAGAGGGTGTAATTGCTTTAAGGAGAAATTATATTGTATTATATTGTATTATTATACATTTGTGTCCATTTGACTTTGATTAAAATCTATTTCTCTAAAACCACAAATGCCATGAAAGTAATGAAAGATCCGATTAGAAAAAGTACAAACAGAAAAAGTACAGAAAAAAATACAAATATCTCTAAAACCTCTAAGTTTTTCTGATCATTACTAGAAAAAAAAAATCCATAAATCTCTAAAAGTCCAATAGTAGTCAGTGCAGTTCCCATTGACTTCTATGGGACCTCAACTGCTTTTACTCAGAGAAGTTTTGTATTATGGTTTTTCATGGTTTTTAGACTTAATAAATCGCAACTTTTTCGAGTTTTAGAGACATTTTTAAAAACTGAAATTTTTAGAGAAAAAATATGATTCCTGAAAAAAAAAATCCAAATGCTATTAAATCAGCCTCTTAGGGGCAGATTTACTAAGCTCGAGTGAATGGTTTGAATGTCAAAAAGTTCGAATTTCTAAGTAAATTTTTGGGTACTTCGACCATCGAATAGGCTATATTCGATAGTAAAAATCGTTCGACTATTTGACCATTGGATAATCGAAGTACTGTCTCTTTAAAAAAAACTTCGACTTCATACTTCGCCAAATTAAAGCTACTGAAGTGCAATGTTAGCCTATGGGGACCTTCCACTTTTCTAAGTTTTTTTTGGTCGAATAGAAATCCTATGAACGATCGCTAAAAATCGTTCGATTCAAACAATTTTTATTCAACCGTAGGATTGCCAAATTTGTTGAAAAAACTTCAAATTCGAAGTTTTTTAATTCGATGGTCGAATTTCGAAGTTTTTTGTACTTCGAATTTCGACCCTTAGTAAATCTGCCCCTTAATGTCAATAAAATAATTACTAATACCAACCCTACCCTTCAAGTTCAAGGTCACTGCTTTGCTCATATCGTCTCTCCATTTCTGCCTCTTCTCTTCAATCCTTCCGAGCATCACAGTTTTGTCACTCCGAGTAGAGCCGTGTCAGTATGAGGAAAGAAGGAAACCAAAGTTTTTTCTGCCCGGGAGCTGATATAATGGGAGCAATACAAGCCCCTCAACATAAATATCTATTTTATTTTTAAGGCTTTCATTGCCTTAAATATTTTACCATATCTGTATATGAATAAAGTTTGCATTTTCATTTTAGAATTTTATAACAGAAGCATATATAAAAAAAAGCATATACAAATACTGCAATAAAGCACTTGTTTATGAGGAAGCAATGAAATATAAAATGGAAGGAACGAGCATTGTAGGGTGGAAAGATAATCTCACATTAAGTATCCAGGTGGAAGTCTTCTGTAAACACTTGCTGAGGAAGACTTTGCACCACTTGTGTACATTTGTGCTCCTATATTACTTGAACAATATCCCCGGCTGATATATGGAACGGGCCCATGCGGTGCTGGGGAGGTCATGACATGCGAGTGTTTCCCGTGGCTCTAACATTTTCCATAAACTCAGCTCCCGATGGAACTTCAAAGCTCCCGCACTCCATGGTCCCTACTCTGCTTGCTCTTACTGGCTTTTATTACTCCATAAAGTACAGACACCAACAAACTTTAAAACAAATCATTGTTTAAGTCTAAATCCAAAACATGGAGTCCAGGAAAAAATACAGACAGAAACTGTAACGTCAATCTCCTTCTGCAAAAACATGACGTACTGGAGGTGACTATGTACAGTAACCATTGAGAAGTTCCCTTGGTTTTATATAGTTTTACTCCATTGATGAAAGCAGAATAGATTACAATTTCTTGGCCTCTATTTATCCTGTGTACAGACATGCTGTAATTATTACTGACTTTTTAATTTCATTTCATTTTTGCACAAAAATAGTACAGTAATAGTAATAGTACAGTTATTTTGTGTTACATTAAAGCACTGCATTGGGTTCAAGCACCCTTTAGCATTCCGTCAGGGCCTCACTTTTCCATATGGCTAAAGATAAAAAATACCATATATACTCGAGTATAAGCCGAGTTTTTCAGCTCCCAAAATATGCTGAAAAACTCTACCTCGGCTTATACTCGGGTGAATAGTCGCCCGCGTCTAAGAATAGTCGCCGGCGCCTAAGAATAGTCACCAGCATCCAAGAATAGTCTCCAAGAATATTCACCGGCCTCCAAGAATGGTCGCCGGCATCCAAAAAGGAGACGCCGGCACCTCCAATGGGAGCAGAAACCCTCAATTTTTTGATTGAAAATTACAGAAGCTGCTGCATTACTCACCCTAGGCTTATACTCGAGTCAATAAGCTTTCCCAGTTTTTGGAGCTAAAATTAGGTACCTCGGCTTATACTCGGGATGGCTTATACTCGAGTATATACGGTAGGTCACGTATGACTACAGAAAATTTCTCAGTAGTCACTTTCATGTATTTGTGCCTTGACCCCATTGGTCCTTCCAGCCACTTATATATATAAATACAATTGCACCTATTGATCCCAGGCAATGCAGCACTTGAGCTCCTAAAATGTCGTCTTGTTCATCTAGCTATAGTTTCTTGACCAATAGAAGCAAATAACCGTTCATCCCTAATCTCAAGCTTCAGGCAGGTATTTATGACAGCAAGTAACTTACGCTCAATGTGTAAATATTTGTACTAACATTAGGGGGTTATTAATCAAAGGTCGAATTTTAGAGCTATCTGAGCTTTTTCAGACCTTGAATGAACTCACAACTTGAATGGTTTCTAATTTAAGGAAAAAGTTGAATGGAAAAAACTCAAATCAGCCAGTTCAGGGTTAAGAACTCAAAAACTCAAATTAATTGAGTTTTTGGCAAAACAAAAAAAACCTTGAATCGCTGAAATTGATGGAGTTTTCAAGTGACCTCCTACATGACCTTGACAGGTTTTAGATGTTGCATTTTCAGATTCAAGCTATTCCCAGGGTCAGGTATAATAAAGCTCAAATTGGTTTTTTGACTCAAAAATAACCTTGAAAACTCGAATTTTTCGTGGAAAACATGACTCGAACCTTTATAAATCTGCCCCTTAGATTTTATTTACCATTCCTTTTTTTTCGAAGTAAAGTAAACAAATAAACCACTGTTATGCATCACTATTTTTTCCTATCAAAATGAATTCTAAGTGTGATCCTTGTGCCTATGGATGCAGCCAGACCTGGACTGGGAGTCAAAATAAGCCCTGCCATTCCAAGTACAAAGAGGCCCAAACAGCCCCCTATATGGTAACTTTCCATGGAACCATACAGCAGCCCCTCTGGCATTTGCCAGAACCCACAGATTGCCAGTCTGGGCCTGGATGCAGCCTTGAAATAACTGCTACCTTCAGGGCGGTGAGCTCCAGGGTTCCCCCAAATGAATAATTTGGAACAGCAGCAGAATGGACTCACTGGTGCCAAGTACAACTATAGGGTAGTGCAAGGGGCATCACTTTTAATTACTTTAGCTTTAATGAATTACTAGTGTCACAACATGAACAACGAATAACTTTAGGCCTTTGAGTTGGTGCCGCACTCCAGAAAGAGAACAACATGGAACATTTGATTCACTGGCAGAGATTTGTTCCATGAGAACAAGTGAAAAGCACAAGAAGATCAGTGATGTGAGAGTAAAGCTACTGACTCTGATAACTGCTCCGCTCAGTGAAATCATAAAGAGGGAAGGAAAGACATCTGCTTGGCATTTCATCTAGAAAACGTACATTTCAGCATTTCCCGCTGAGCTAATTCACTTGAGATGCAAAACATCCCAGATCTACAGACAATGTGCAAACAAGCTACAGAAGCAAATATAATAGTATGAAAACAAATGATGACATAAACAAATGAGCGTTTCAATGATGTTCCAACTAAATGTCAGCCTGTGTAGAATGTCACCCTCTTTATAATGGCCGCATTTGGGCTCCATTTCCAGAAAGCAGAACTTATTTGCTGAAAAGAATCTAATGATACCAGCTGCCTCGTGATTTAAGTAAACCAGTAAAGCTGTCCTTGCACGCACCGTTATAATCCTATGAAACTTTGTTTCGCACAATTTGTGGACCGTATTCAGTATGTGCTCCCAATAAATGTCCCAAAAATGTTCATAGGACTGGCCAGATATGGGATGAGTTTATTATTAAATATATTGCAATATATGGACAAACAATCGCTGTTTTGTTTAAAGGGTAAGGCATTTTTCAGTAGCAGTAGCACAAAATGTCTCTGTCTTAAATATATTGATAATGGGTTGAGTGCAGAGGACTCTTGTATTTGTCCAAAAATGTTCATACTATAGAGATCGGTCATTTAGTTGATTGAACAGTTTACATGATTTCTGCTGGATAACCATAATATCTTTCATGTATTTCCCATCTGACCATATCGACTGGGACATAAATTTCATACAATTGTTTTTTGTCAATTAACACAACATCTTCTGATTTCTTATTTTTCCAGCTTTAATCCTACAATTTTAATCTGAATGTCATTCTTTAGTTTTATTTTAAGTTTAGATTGTTGCATTAAAGCGTATGAGGATTCATACTGGTTCTATGGAGCCTCCAACGGTTATTAATAAATACAGTGAAGCATGAAAGTGCAATTATTGGATGCAAATCGGCATATAATGTCCCTGTAGGCAGCCATTGGCATTAGAATTCAGCAGAAGAGGCAAAATGGGCACAAAAGCACTTAACTACGTATATTGTCAGGTCTTGTCCAGAATCAAAGCCTATGAGTTAATATGGTGGTGCGTTACTCTGTGACACCACTGGAGGCTTTTGGAGTCAAGTCTAACAAGTAATCAGTCTTCTCCTCTATGCTCTGTGTCTTGAGCAGGTACTTATGGTAATAATGAAGAGTCTATACCAGCCTCTATCTACAACTGGTGCTCGGCCGCGGGCTGACATCCTTCAACTGATGCATCTGTTATGGCTCCTGAAAGTAAAAACATCAGGTACATAGTGTTATGGTACAATAAACTCATTGGGGATTTCAGCTTTATTGGAGTGCTGGTACTTTATCTCCAATATATAGTAAATAAATATTAATACAAGACAATGAATTAACCAGTCCATCTTCATATACATCCAAAAGTGAATCTTATTGGCAAGCTAACAATTCAGCTGGGCCTCCATATACAATTTTTTTAAAGGATTATCCAATATGACACAAAAAAATATATATATATTTTAAATTATTGATTTTTACTTTACAAGATTTACTTTGGGCTATAAATGTAGATGTTACATGCTGCCTGAGACTCATCACAGTCAATTAAGCATGGAAGTCGTATTGGTTTTACAATTGTGAATACACAAGATAAAACTTCTCATGCATAGTTCATGGCATGGCTAGAAGACAATGTGGCTACAACAAATACTAACTGGCTAACTGCACCTTCCGTTCACCTGCTGAGATGCAAATTCCCATGTTTGGCAGCGACACAAGCACTGGGATCTCGTACAGGTAGAAAACGACACATGAACATTGTATGAAAATAACAGGAATCCTGGCACGGAATCCAAGGTTCTTTTTCCATAGAGGGGCTTCCCATTTAGCTGCAAAACATATTCATAGATATGGACCTTTTATTTATTAAAAAGGCAACTCAAAGGTTGAATGGATTCAGTGTGAGGGAAACACATGTATAAATGCAGTGGCCGGAATTCCACATTGGCACATTAAGATAAAAGGATGAAGAAAGACGTGAGGAGAAGCAAACAGAGCAAGATCCCTGCAGGCCAGTCATTATCTACTTTACAGACCAGAACTGAAGACAAAACGTACAACATGTCCTACTTCCAAACAACCCACGACTTCTCAGAAACCTTATTAGATCTCAACAGTGGAAATTACAAAGCAGCATCCGTACAGTTCTGCTAAATAACTTCTAACATTTTAGTCATTTCAAAAAGCCCCAAAAAACAACATAGGAAGGTACATATGCACTGTAATCAATGTTTGAACCGGATCTTGCAACCCATAGCAACTATGGGTTGAAAACAAACATCTGATTAACTGTTATGGGTAACTACTAGACCTGGTGCACCAACAATACTTAATAAGAGGAGGAAGTAATCTGGTAAAGGCTATGGGAAGTCTCAGTAATGATGAACATCTAGGAAAGTCCTGGAGAATAGGGGATTAAGGGGAGATGTGACAACTAGTATAACAATCTCCAAAACTGTATCACCAGTAAATCTTTCTTAGAAGAAAGAAGGTTTTATTTTAGGATCAGGGCACAAAAGGCGTTTTTTGTGCTTGTGTAGAAATGCAGGTGGGGAAAAAATGAATCTGCTCTGTCTAAGACTAAGAGGAGCTCATACACTGAGCAGAGTGACCTTAAAGCACTAAACAAAAAAAAACTTTGATTTTTTGTTTTCTTCTCCAGCACGGAACTTGTGCCCATTTATTTTGTGTGCAAAACTGTGAAAGTAAACCACAGACAGGAGTCTGAAAATTGTGTTGCCAACCTGAGTCACCTCATCTGTGGATCTGTTGTACCTGACCCCTACCCACTGCTACCAGCAATCCCCCACAACACCCATTTATTTTCATGTAATATCCTACGGGCAAAAGCTCACCCAATGGGTTTTTAAAGAACAGCCAGATGCAAGAATGTGAACTCCTGGAGAGTATGGAAATACAGATCTTACAAACAAAAGACCACTAGTACTTGATACTTATAGTTTTCTTACTTCTACCAGTTTGAGATTTTTCTTAATAAAATCAATCAGTGGGATGAAAAGGCTGCAGTCAGCCACTGTTTTGCACTTTGCACACTACACTCTTCTCTCACAGAATGGCTGCAAAAGAATCCCTAACCCCTTGAATACAGTGCAGCCTGTTTGTGGCAAGAGAGGCACATAGGCACCCCCTCCTTAGCTTTCATGCACCCTAAATTGTGATGAGACCATAAAGGGGCATTTTCTTACCACCTAGAGTTACCACCTGTCCGGTTTTGACCCGGACAGCCAAGTTTCAGAAGGACTGCCTGGGTCAAAACAACTGCACAGTTTTCTCCTCCCCTGAAAGCACAATCACGTCCCCGTGACGTCCCCTCCACCCTCTGTCTAGAAAGGAGGATGGGGAAAAGTGGCACCCGTATTATCATCTCCTCTCCACCTCCCAACACTGCTCTCTCCTTCTCAATCTGGCACTGCCTTCCCTGGGGAGTAGGTGCTTTTCCAATAAGCATTAAGGGTGTGCTCTAGTACTTGCACCCCAGGGGGCGGTAAATTACTCCTCAAGGGTCACGCTTGATTTTCTTTTTAAATAAAAAATTCAGCAAGTTTTAGGGGCAAATTCACTAAGCGCCGAAGCGCCTAACACTAGCGTCAATTCGCTAGCGTTGGTCATTTTCGTTACTTCGCAAATTCACTAACGAATGCTGGCGTAAATTCGCTAGCGTTACTTTGCACCCTTACGCCTGGCGAATTTTCGCAACGGACGTAACTACGCAAATTCACTAACGCGCGCATTGTTCTGAACACTTCCTTTTACACTAGACTTCCTTCGCCACCTCAGACCAGGCGAAGCGCAATAGAGTAGATAGGGATTGCTTCAAAAAAAGTTCAGTCCCAAAAAAACGCTGGCATTTTCTATATTATGGCTGATAGGCTGAAAAAGATCGAAATTTTTTTTGGGGCTCCCCTCCTTCCCCCCAACATTTCCTAACTCATGGCAACTGAACTATACAGTGGGCACATGTGTTGGGAAAAAAAAAATGTATTTGATGTTTTAAAGGTTTCCCAGGCATTTGTGGTGCTGCTACATATTCCTCCATTGAAATTTGAATTTGGCGGAGTATGCAAATTAACCATCGCTAGCGTAACTTCGCTTCGCTTAGCGAATCAACGCTAGCGCAACTTTGCAAATTTACGATACCCCTGAGCGCAACTTCGGATTTTAGTGAATTTGCGGAGCGCTGGCGAAACTACGTCTGGCGAAGTGCGGCAAAGTTACGCCTGGCGCAACTACGAATCTTAGTGAATTTGCCCCTTAGAAGGCAAGGTATTTTTGAAAAATCCAATCATGAATTAAAAAGCACAAACAAGATTTTTTTTTACATCAGTTTGGCCAAACCATCCTTCCGGGAATAATAAATACGTCCCTTCACACATAACGAAGAAATGTACATGGATTTTTCTAGTGCAAATACTTACACTTGTTCAAATTGCAAATCTTTTTTCCACTTCTCCATCCATTCTCCATCAATTGAATAATAAAGAAAGACATTGGCTTGTTCAGTATAACTTTGAATTTCATGTTACCCATACAATAAATTCACAGTAAGTTTCCTTGGGCAAAAATCTTGAGTCAAACCCGTGTATAAGTTTGAGTTACATATGAGAACCATTACCTGTTTGCAAGTGAGTCTAGACCTCAAACGTCTTTGTAAATGTTAAATTAGTCTACAAACTTCATCCACTTATTGAAAAGGGGGGGGAAAAAAACCATGCGATCGTGTAAATATTTCTGAACATGTCCAGCTGTTGGGAATTCCAAGAGATTTCGGTGTGGGTCAGGCGGTATGCATTTAATCATTTCTCTGCAGATATCGACAAGATTTGAATGTTCACAGGATGTTTATAGGCGAGATAAGGTCGGGAAGAAATCCTAATCCACTTTGGGACCTAACAAAAGTAGAGATTTGGAATTAAGTATCACTTTCTCTTACTGCACACGAACAAGGAAATAGAGGTCAGGAGGCCAATGTGCAACACGGCTGGTCTCTTATCTGGAACATAAACACCACCACAGGCCATTCTGCCACAATTAACTCTCTCCCCTTGGTGGGACAGGAGCATTCCTATGGAGCTTAGCGAGGTCAATTTTATTTCTGGGCTCAATGTATTTGAATCAGTAGTAAAAAATCATGAAAACTCTCATCCTAATGGGCAAAGGTTATCAATGTTGGCAGCAAGACATCAACCACTCGTGCACTTGCAGCTCAATGGGAAGCTGCTGACATCTCCTAAAACATTTGCCTGTGACTGTGTTGACTGGTGGGAGCCTTAAATCTCTTGATTATTGGTACATGGGAGCACATAAAACAGGACACATTTATATAAAGCATTTCCTACCATTAGAAATAGAATTAGAAATGGCTTCTTCTACTGTATTTATGGAGTTGTATATGGGCATAGAAAAACACCACCGAATATACAAAGTCAAGCAGTAAACAGAACCGTTCCAGCAAGGCACCATCGTATCCCATGATTGGCTACTTGTTTGGAAAAAAAATAGGAATTTGGCACCCACTTAGTGGTTCTCTCATTTTAAGCAAATATAGGCCAAATGTTCAGAAGGAAAAATAAACCTTTTAATTATTGCTTTATTGGTTTATAAAAGCATTTCGTATGGTTCCAGTTAGAATTGTGTATGGATAGTTCTGTTTCGTTTATAAAGAGTACAAGCAGTAGAATAAACATTCAAACTAGGGGACATGGGGGCATTTACTACAACATCTCTTGATTGGCTGTATTAGCGCTTCCTTCCCTACATTTAATACTACACAAGTATAACCCAGAGCTATGATTTCCAAAAAGAATTTAAAATTTTGAGTCTGCAGGACAGTTTTCCATTAGGCTCTAGTCCATCTTAAATGATCTCAAATGATCTTGGGCCCAGAGAAGGGGGCATTTTTATATATGGTTCCTTCTTTCCAGAGTTTTAACTTGGATTTGTGGATGCATTGACAATCCGTGTTCTCAGACAATAGTTTTCCGAAAGAATTCCTGATCCCATGCAGTCATTTCCACTAAAGAGTGTTTTTAATGGGCCAAAAGATCATGGTCATCCAGTTTTGGCTTTCGGACAGAGATTCAGACAGAGATCCTTCTGGATTCTCTGAATCTTTAAATATTAATTCTTTGCAATGAAACTTAAAGGACAAGTAACATGGATTTTTGAAAAAATATTCTACGGAAAAAAACACCAGTACTAGTGATGGGCGAATTTGCGCCGTTACGCTTCGCCGAAAAATTTGCGAATTTCCAGCAAAACGGCGAGAAATACGTGAAACTTCACCGTCGCCCGTTTTTTTGACGCCGACGCCCGTTTTTTGACACCGACACCCGTTTTTGACGCAGACGCCCGTTTTTAATGCCGGCCACAATTCGCCGCAAAGTCGCGCCTGGCGAATAAATTCACCCATCACTAACCAATACATATTAAAATTTATTTATAAATTTAGAAATAACTTACTGAAACTCTGCTTGAACTCCTCTTCAGAAAAGGCGACGATCCATTGTGCGGCGCTCGATTTCTCCTCCCTGGGTATCTCCTATAAGGAAGGCAGGGAGGAGAAATCAAGCACCGCACGATGGATCACCAGATCGCCTTTCCTGAAGAGGAGCGCTAGAGGAGTCTGGGTAAGTTATTTCTAAATAAAGACTTTACGATTTTTAAAGTTTAATATGTGTTGGTGCTTTTTTTTCCATAGTATATTAACACATTTTTTAAAAAAGTGTTTTTATGTTACTGGTCCTTTAAAGTGACGAATCATGACCGGTCATGTAGATGAATCGTGACCTGTTGCCAGTTGGTGAGATGTTTTACCGGATGTCTTTTTTAGCATTTCAACCCTTCTCCAGTCTTTGGTTGCCCTGTGCCAACTTTTTTGGAAACATGTTGCTTGGCATTAAACTCAAAAGGAACAAATATTCTTCAAAAAATAACATTTCTCAGTTTAATATTTGATGTGTTGTCTTTTACTATTTTTTCAATTAAATATTGGGTTTAAATGATTTGCAAATCATCACATTTTCTGCTTCTTTACATTTTACACATCGGGCCAACTTTTTTGGAATCGAGACAGTAATTAAATAAAAACTTTATTACAGAATTAAAATATAAAATATTTATAACATTACTGGCATTGATGATCCTTTGGAAACTGTAGTATGTTGTCACTCTTACTAATATATCAAACAATCATCGGATCTTCTAAATGACATGCTATAAAAGTAGACATAGAGAAGGAGTTCATTCACTCTTAAATGTATGATAAGGGGAGCCATCAAGGGAGCCTATGCTTTGTATGTATGTTTATTTATAAAGATCTGCTTGTATATACATGTCGTCAGAAAGCATGTACCTAATGCTGGTCACACACACAATGTAACATGATAGGCCAATGGGTTTTGTTTTGGATCAGATAGACTGATTGCCTGAAGGTGTGTGGCACCCACTTGGTGTTGCTGAACAATCAATATCCATTTTGAGTTGATTGTCCAGAATGAAAATGACCATATCAGCTAATGACCACATTGGGCCAACCCAGAAACCAGAAGTAATTCTTCCTGAGATTTATGGACATCTTAACGTGTTGACAAATTGCACACATTTCAAGTTGAACAATTGGACCATGAGTGGGCAACATAATAACCTGTAAATAAAAAACAACATGGAGCAGCATTCAGGAAGTGATACAAGGGTACGAGACCAATGGGTGAGCTCTTGCCACTACAACTACAACTCATACCATGGCACAGCTTAACGATGGTCTCACACGCTATTGCTCATGCAGCCGTCTGCTTATCTGGCCAACGTGCCCTGCATTCCATGCAACAAACCAAGTCAGTCAGCTGGGAATGGTTCCCAAAACGGCCCCTGCAAAATATTTTTACTGGCCATTAAAATAGAATTGGGCAACAGTTCTTGCCTAGCCTTAAACAATTATTGATAAATAGAATTAAATACACTATAACTAAATTACTTTGGAATATTTGGGTCCCATGTAAATATTTGTGTTGAGCCCACAAATGAGTTTAGAATCTTAAATCAACTAACCAACTATTTTGTTTGAAACCATAACTATTTTATTAATGGCTGTAAATTGTTTTTGTCATTCCTAATAATTCATGTATTTTTATTAAAAGGATAGTCAGACCAAAGAGTGAAAATTTTTAGACTAAAAGCACATGGGGGCGCCCAAAATCAACTGTGCAGCCTCCAACTGATTGTGATGTGATTACATGAAAACACCAGCAATGGCAGTTTTGGACCCCAAAATGCTTTATTTTGCTTCCTCTACCTTCTGTCTTATATAAAGTGAAACTGTAGGTGCAGTGTGCAATTTCAGACGTAAGCCACCATGTTTTTTACAATGCAGTGTTTCTCCCAAGATTTCAGTGTAATTGTGGTTGTGAGGGGGAAATGCGCCTGACACATTTATGGCCAATGCTTAAAATACATGCATCTGCACTTGTAAATCATTCTTTATATCTGGTAGTCCAGCAAGTACAAATAAGTACTTGGCCGCAACAAACATAAGGTGGCCAAACATGGACAGATTTAAGCTGTGATTTGGCCTCATAAGACAACTGACCAACTAATATCTAAAAATGAAAAAAGGTTGCAACTGGACATTCCATCTGCTCCCATACCATCAATGATACCTCCTAGTATGGTAGAAACCCCCCCCCCCCCCATTTAAACTTACTTTACTGACAACACAACAATATTTTTGGACAAGTATTGGTGAACATGGATACGTAAAGGTCAACAATGGTTAGTAAAAAAAGTGGCTGGTAATGAGCAAGTGTATATATTGGAGGAAGACCTTATACCTCAATACATTCTTCCTTTGCATTCATAGAGATTGTAATCATACCATACGGCCATAAACACCCTTTTTTGTTCTACAATGATACTGTACGTCACATTATTTCTATGGGGTTTTCCCAACATAATATAGAGAAAAATATGGATTCTCCCAGGCCTCATATATGAAAATAGATTCACAACCTACTCCAGTGAATGAAGCGGCCACCCAGTTACCGCCTACATTGATAAGGACAGATAAGAACCTTATTAATCATTTTCACTCATGAGCATCATTCAAATATAAAAATAGTTGGGGAGCAAACACAATCATTCAAATAGGTCTAGGGGTGCCAAATAAGTGCTGTGATTGGCTATTTGGTATCCCCATGTGCAGCTTCAGGAGATTCTGTTTGGCAGGACATCTAGTTTTTACTCTACCAAAACTTGCCTCCAAGCATGGAATTCAAAAATAAACTCCTACTTTGAGGTCACTGGGAGCAACATCCAAGGGGTTGGAGAGCAACATGTTACTCATGAGCTACTGGTCTGGGGTCACTGGGTAAATATATCAGAAGGCCATTGTTGGTAAAAAAAAAGATGATATACTGCACCAATCACAAAACACATTCACATTCAAGCCAACAGATATTACAGCAGTAGAGTTGTGGTCTCTACCAACATTTTTTTTTAAAATTTAAGTATTTTGATTGTTCAATTATTTCTTGTCAACTGCAATACCAGCAGCAGTTATTGAGGTGTTACTCCATCAGGGTCATACGGCATTTTGATGACAACCATTTTTGCTCCATAGAGTTTAATTTAGGAAGTTTGTTTCCACGATATATAAAGCAGTTATTATCTGCAAAAAAAATATTTTGACAGGTACAGGCAACTTTAAGCGCTCTAAATATTGCAGAATTATAACTCCCATCATGACTCCATCAATGAAGCTAGAGAAGGTTTTATGGAGTGGAAAAGTGTGCCTAACCCTAAATATAGAATTTTATGCCGACAATTATTATAGGCTATAATATATCGTCTAGGAGTTCTATAACAATACAAAGACACATGAATGCTGCCAAATGCCTTCATTCTAAGCTATGGGGCTTGAAAGAAACAACTAATATCTTGGAATGTGTCTAAACTTGGAATCCAGCCCCTTTATAGGCTTAAAGCTGAGCTGTGGTGGGACTCCCAGTACCTACACAGAAACCCAGAGCACACGGAGCTTAAATAGTGCCCTCAACACGGGGAAAAGCTTTTGAGAACAGAATGGTATAGGCATATCATTCAGTGTTTGACTGATTACCCCATGCTTGGCCAGTTCATGTGCCGCTCATAACTTTCAGTCTAATCCTTAATGAGACTTTAGTTTACTTTAAAAAGAGAAATTCCAAAAATCTCTGGCACCTTAAACACATTTGGGCTAGAGATTCTTTGTCAAAGAGGTGGTTTAAGCTTGGCTATTATAATCAGCAAAGCAGCAGGTCGCTCTTGTAATTATGCAAATCAAGGCTACCAATTAAGAAAAGCAAAAAAATAAAGTGACTAACGGTGCCTTTGTAAAGCTAAACCTGAGCTGTAATTAAAGCAAACAAATCTTTTTAGAATGGTCCCAGACTGTAAAAAACTAAATATGTACAAGATTTATACAGCCATAGAGACACAGTAATACAGGTGAAATCCTAGCACAGCCCCGAAAACAGTATTTTAATAGAATAAAATAAAAATAAATAAGTACTTACAAATGCAACAAATAAACATGGGCCCCAGGAGTAGATCCAGACTCTAGTGCCTTGATACTTGCCTGGTTCCTGACCCAATGAACTGGGAATTTCCAAGGTAAAGCCTTGGACACTGACAGGGATATAGTTTGTCAGATGAGAGGAACTTAAAAAAGGTAAAAAATAGATGAAACGTAGATTTTACAAAATCTGTCATCTATCTGTCCAGGTAGGGCATCCGTTGCTGTCTGGAAAGGGCCTCCTTGTGAACTCATAAGCCCCCCAACACCACACATGCTGTATCATATTGCATATTGTGCACCTCCCTCCTCCTTGACTCCACACCTGGGAATGATGAAGAGGAGACAGTCCAGGTGGTGCAGAAGGCCTGGGTGGGAGGGGTCCATAATGGTCAGGACCCAATGCATTTTTCTCCAGTGTACAACTGGCCCAGTCTGATACTCTGTCTGATACTCTGTCTGATACTCTATCTAATACTCTATCTAATACTCTCTGCCTGTGACCGGGGAAGAGGAGACATCCAGATGGTGGAATGAGCCTGGGTTGGTGGGGCCATTAAAGGCTGCGGCTCACTGGGTTTTTTCCCTGGTGTCTCACTGGCCTAGTCTGACACTCTATCTATATATCATCTAGCTATCTGTCATCTATCTATTATCTATCTATCTATAATTTATCTATGTATGTATGTATGTATGTATCTATCTATCTATCTATCTATCTATCTATCATCTATCTGCCTATCTATCTATCTATCTATCTATCTATCTATCTATCTATCTATCTATTATCTATCTATCATCTATCTATCTATCTATCTATCTATCTATCTATCTATCATCATACCGACAGCACCAACAGAACAGAATCGGAATGACATCTCTTCATCATAGTTATTCAGCTTGGAAGTATTGAATTTTCTTTTGTGCTTTCTAACAGACGTTTAGCTTTTCATGTTCCTGCTTCACGTCGTCTACAGTAAAATTTCGTTTTTATTGTCAGCGGAACAGTAAAATAAAGATTTTACAAGTCTCTGGAAAGGAACAAAGCCAGGAGTTATATTTATATGACATTTCTGTATGAATTCTGCCTGAATATTTTTTTATGGGAGAATTCCATGACAACACTGTCTTTCAATGCTTTTAAGCAGGGGCAACTGTCCTGTGTACTGAATATAGTGCAGATTTGCAGCCATTGTTTATAGGAAAGGTACAATATTGGAACCTCAGCAAATTTAGCCCTTGACTTGACATGAGCAGCAGAGTTCCTCCTCATGGCCGATGGGTATAAGAGCCTCTGGGAAGGGACCAGGACTTTGAGTTAGTAAATACAATAGGGCATCAAAGTGCCTGAAGCCCCCTGGGGGTAACAGACTATAGGAAGGGAGCGAGGCTGTAGGATAATATGGTACAAACATAAGGCTAGTGTTGCTCAACCTGCACTTATTCACTTGTTAAAAAAGTAGTAATAGGAGTAGTAAACACCAGCCAAAGAGACTGGACATTTATCATTTAATACATATGAGGACAGAACCAAAACAACGTCATATAAACGTCCTTAGTTCCTTCTTCTATTTTAACTAGTTTATATATTAACACTATTATGTTGTGTTAGAAAAAAAATACATGGGACAATGCTACATAATCTGTTTTGGTCCAGAAACCCTTATCAACCAATCAAAAGACTGCATTCTTCCTTCTAACTATAATAACATGATGAAAGCTGATTGGCTGTAATGATAATTGTGGACTAATGATTAGGCATGCAACAGCTTGGCGTGTGTATTTTAATATATTTCAGCATGGAGTATATAGAATTTCTTATTAGTGTGAACAGTTCAGGGTAACATGTTACAGTTTAAGATATTACACATTTCTTAGTGAAATCTTAGTGGAATAAGTGAGCTCCACGCTGTGGGAATGAGTGGACATGGGCCAACAACCCTACCCCATCCAAGAACATTTAAATGTTCTAACACCTGTGCGCTACAAATGTATCCTTCCTCTGTGACTTCCGTGACCCAAAATAAATCTGACAATCCTTCCCATGTGTTGGCTGGATATAAAAAAGTCAGCGATGTCCAACATATAAAATTGACATTTAGATCCCACCCTGTAAGGTGCCCTGGAACCCAGTAAAAAGCACTTGCCTGTTGGCACCGATATTTTATAGACACAAAGCTGTAACTGTACGGCCCATCATATGACTTATGTGGTCTGAGGTTTGGACGTAGATTATTATAGTTTCCTTTATTTTCCAAATTGCATTTCAAGAAGAAAAACAGACAGTGTGTCCTACCCAGGCTCGTTCTTTGTAAATGGATTTATCAGGAAAATAAATGTTCTAACCACTTAAAATGTGGGATATGGTAACATTTATTTCATAAACCTCTTAAGACATGAAAACAAAAAGCCCACAAGAACATTTGTCTATTTAATAGGAATTAATTAGAAGGGGAGCTCCGCCAGCCCCCATGTAAAGCAGATCTGCAGGCAACGTGGTGCCCGGTATTTTTTAGTAGTAATTGACTCAATTAACCCCTTAAGGTACACTCCACCATCACAGAACAGAAGGGAGCTGTAGTTGGAGGAGAATAAACTGGAGATCCACATGGTCTTGCAGATGAACAAAGGAACAACATTAGTCACAGTCACCAGTGTAACTTCGCCAATAACTGTTGTTTCACAAATCCCTTGGTTATTATTAGCAAAACAAAACAAAGATTGTCAGGCCAATAGGCCCCAGTCTGTTGCTAACCTTCCTGCCTCCTTTTGTCAAGTCTGGGGCCTCTATAATTCAAAGACCACAGACACAAGTGTAAGCCCACAATCCTAGGGCCTATCTATGATTACGATCCCGAGATACCTCCAGGGTATGGGTCCCTTGATCAGCAGCTCAGCTAGGTGACCAACCACTGTCTCTCACCACCTACAGTGAGCTCCATGGGTCTGACCTATCAATAACCGTTGACTCCATTCATGTTCCGCATTGCGGTGGTAAGCTTCAAGCTTCAATGACAACATTCACCCAAAAAAAGAAGTGGCACACTGATCCCCCTTACAGATGAAATCATCTGTAACTGCCACAGAGGAGAACCTGCTCTAGAAACTCTTCACTGTTATTCCCATCCTAGCAACGACATATAGTGAGTGGAACCAAACCAACATATATGAAGCCTGGACACAGTGACATTTCAGTTGGTAGAAGTTCCAGGAGAGTGTCATAATGAGGGTAATCAGAGGACCTCCAGTCAGATCTTTGACGTTATTCTTAGAAAGAATAGTGCCCGTGTAGGCTCAGGAGCCATAGAAAATCTGTATAGGGCATTATTTTTTTATATGAGCCTCCAGCTGCAGCTACTCTAGGATATTCCAAGTCCAATACAATAGTATCCAGGCCAATTGCAAAGCACAGGAAACAATAAACATCAAGACAGAGCCAAGAACTGCTTTCATTATCTTCAGAATAATAAAGAATGATTGGACTTTTTAACTGGGACAATTTAACTTTCAAATTAGTTGGAAATTAAAACATCTAAGGGAGTTGTGGCGGAACACTCTGGTTTCTGAAAATTAGGTGTCCACAAAGGCAAGGTCTCCTTCTGACATTGTGGGAGAATTAAGTTTTAATAGGGCATGCTTCTGTCCTCTGGCCTTCTGCTTCCTTGATCTGTTTCATTGTGTAGTAATTAGAATGTAAGGGTGTGTAACACAGTTTTAATGTACTAAAAATGAAGCTGAGCTGAAATATTCTATACAAACATCTGAAACATCTGTCTGTCTCATGTCAAATTGTATGCACCCTCCAGCTTTGGAAACTACTGTATGGAGAACAGACTTTATATGGATTATTGAAGTGATGTCTCAGGGCACCTATACTGTAGAACCCATAAGGGTCATTTTACAGGCGCATTTCAGCTGCGTGTCCTGAAACTGCTCTTGTCTTGTTTGCCTTCTGCCCCAGCTCACTATGTTCATTCAGGCTCTTTCCACAACGAAGGTCTAAAGGGTTTTCCAAGGAAAACATCAATAAACTCAGGAACCGCTGCACCTGCATAAGCCACATGCAAGGGCATGTTTACCAGTAGCCTAAGATTAAATAAAGCCACTAATATCAAGAAACAGGCACTTCTGGCACACATTTTAAAAGGGTAAGATAAAAAATAATTAATGATAAATTAAAGGGATTCTGTCATGATTTTTATGTTTTAATTTTTAAAAGACACTGTTTACACTGCAAATAATTCACTCTACCGTGTAACATTTATTTCATAATGCAACAAGTGTATTTAGTTGTAATATTGGTGTGTAGGTGCATCTCAGGTCATTTTACCTGGTCATGTGCTTCTCAGCCAGTGCTGCACTATGGAACTGCTTTCAGATAAGCTACTGTTTCTCCCACTCAAAGTAACTGAAGAAGTCACATTGGGACTTGTATTTTTACTATAGGGGCTGTTATCTTGTGTCAGGGAGCTGGGCACTGCTCAGTGGGAAGGGAGGGAGGTGATATCACTCCAACTCGCAGTACAGCAGTAAAGAGTGATTGCAGTTTATAAGAGCAAAAGTCACAAGCCTGAGGGCACCTGGGAAACTAACATGTCAGATTTCAAAATAAAATTCACCCAGAATTTAAATTTTCTCACTGCACTTGCAGATGTACATGTGCCCTATGATCTCTATTTGGCCACATAGACCATTCAGCTCCCCGCACACCAACAAAAACAACGTCTATAACTGCCCAAATATTGGGGGTGGGTTGGTTTGGAGACATCACAATAACAGTGAGATGGCAGAATGTGAGTGGGATGAATATGGGACAAAAAAAGATAGAATGTAGTCTGCATATTTTATTTCTATAAACTCTCTTATAACCCTGTACTGGTATGGGATCTAGTATACAAAATGCTTGAGACTTTTCTGGATTTTTTGTCATTTGGATCACCATTACATGAGATTTAAACATTAAATAAACCCAATAGGATTTTTTTGCCACCAAATGCGGATTTATGCAGCTTAATTACCATCAAATACAAACGACTGTTTTCTTATTACAGAGAAAAGAGAAATCCTTTAATATAATTATCTTAAAAAGGACTATGGCGTACACATAATGGCAGATAAGAGATCCCATATCCGTCCTCGCATGTAGTGAGTTCTGTTAGCAGAAACGACTAAACCTCATGACAATATAAGGGTCATTAACTGCAAGAATTGCCCCCACTACTAACAGTGTTAGTAGCTCCAGGATTCAACAACAACAACAACAGGCAGATTTGCCCACGATTCAGCAGAAGAGGCCGGAAGGACGTAATTGGCGTTTGGCACAACTATACTCAAGTACACGGAGAATATTTGGACTTTTTATGAATATTATCAATAAGATCAACTTTTGTGTTCATTTCAGCATGACCCCCCTTATGGCTACGATAATAACTGATCATTATGTGTTCAATTCAGGGGCGTAACTACAGAGAAAGCAGACCCTACGGCTGCAGGGGGGCCCTGGAGGTATAGGGGGCCCCATGAGGCCTTAATTAATGAGCACTGTCTACACATATTGGTAAAACAGGTCAACCTCTGGTTATGTTGGGGGCACTAAAATGAATTGCCTGTGGGGCCCAGTAAAGGTGGCCATAGACACACAGATCCTATCATACGAATCGAGGATTCGTATGATTTTCGGATTGTGTGTGGAGAGTCCCGAAATCTTTCATCCGGCGGAGATCGGTCGTTTGGTCGGGGTTGATTTTGACCCAACCGATCCCGCTGGAGCCCATTGTGCATCGTAATCGGATCGTTCGGCCATACGGCCGAACAATCAGATTACCCCCGATATAGCCATGCTCGTTAATGGCATATCGGGGAAAGATCCGCTCGTTTGGCGATGTTGCCAAATGAGCGGTCTGTGGGGCAAATTCACTAAGATTCGTAGTTGCGCCAGGCGTAACTTCACCGCACCTCGCCACACTTTGCCAGGCGTAGTTTCGCCAGTGCTCCGCAAATTCACTAAAATCCAAAGTTGCGCTCAGGGGTAGCGTAAGGTTGCGAAGTTGCGCTAGCATTGATTCGCGAAGCGAAGTTACACTAGCGATGGTTAATTTGCATACGGCGCCACACTGAAGTTTCAATGGAGGAATGCGTAGAATCACTACAAATGCCTGGGAAACCTTCAAAACATCAAATAAAATGTTTATTTTGCCCTACACATGTGCCCACTGTATAGTTAAGTTGCCATGAGTTAGGAAATGTAGGGGGGGGAGCCCCAAAAAAAATTTCGATCTTTTTCAGCCTATCACCCATAAAAAAAGGAAAAATCTCCAGCGTTTTTTGGGACTTAGAAAAAATTTTAACTTTTTTGGAAGCAATCCTTATCTACTCTATTGCGCTTCGCCTGGTCTGAGGTGGCGAAGTTAGTGTAGCGTAAAAGGTAGCGTTCAGTACAATGCGCGCGTTACGTCCGTTGCGCAAATTCGCCAGGCGTAAGGGTGCGAAGTAACTATAGCAAATTTACACCAGCGTTTGTTAGTGAATTTGCAAAGTAACGAAAATTGACGCTAGCGTTAGGCGCCTCGGCACATAGTGAATTTGCCCCTTTGCGTCTATGGCCACCTTAACATCTAGTTCCACCACTGCTTCAACCAATCACTATAATCCGTCTGGCTAACACATAAATACTGAGCACTGAGTGGTTACTTGAAGCTGCTGTAGAGCTGGGTTGATATTAAATACAATAAGCAGTGGGTGGTGTTCAATATAATACGTTTACTCTCATCGTTCTATGTATATAATTCGTGTGATTTAGTTGTATAATCACATTTACTTTACAGCGCTACGCAATATGTTGGTGCTATATAAATACATGTTAATAATAATAGTAATAATCGTTTCTCTTATTTCTTTTAACTATTCAACAAATAATTTTGCAAAGTCTGTATAATGGTAACACAGAAAATAAGGAAGCCGTGACCTTCTCCAATAGTTCATTTAAAAGATGAAAAACGGGCAAAAGATGCACAAGTCCTGCTGTTTTAAGCACAAAGCCCGGCCACTTCAAACACAAACTTTATAGATGTTATTCTAACAAGTTTGCTCTGAAATTCAATTATCCTATGGCTACAAGAAGCAACGCTCTTAAAACTTCTAAAACAAATATCTTCCACCTGTTCTGGTAAGCAAATAAAAACAAATTAACGAGGAGAAAAAAAATGAAAACAAAATATTGGTTTGGAAGGAAATGAATAATTTGGCCAACGAGAGGAATTTAATAAAAAAAATGAATGATTAGCAAAGTATTGCGTCTAATGAAATGTTTACTGTCCTGCCGAGAACTGTTGACCCGGGAAGTTTAGGAGGAAGCGACTCCTTCTGACTTTTCAATGTTAATAAAAATAAGCCTCGTGGCTCACGTATCAGCTATTCAAATAAATTCAGGAGGCCTAGGAAGCAATGTTTATGATGTTTCTGATTTTTAAACAATTGTACATATACAAATCTGGAAAACAGAAATGTGATCCGTGAGCATGAGTGAGGGAGGAAATGAGAGAGGTAAACTAGGGGTGAAGTGTTAGAGATCATGGATTCCAACACACAGAGGAAACATAGAGCTTGTTTTGTAGGCTCACATTCCTGGAAAAAACAAGGATACAGGATTTCCTGTTTATAACTCTATTTTATAATTCAGACACATCTAACTATGAACAAATTTCAGTTTGGGAGCTCGGTACTTTTCATCTGTAATTTGGTTCTGAACAGCAGCCGATCCAGCAGTTTCTTTGTTTCAGGTGTTTCTAATAAAATGTTCTCAATAAAGACACAGGGTTAATGTAATGCAGGGTACAAGGCTTGCTACTGGACTAGTCAACTATAGCAACCAATCAGCAGGTAGCATTTACTAGTCAGCTGTTTGAAAGCAAACATTTGATTGGTTCCAAGACATGCACAAATTTTAGGGATCAGCTCTATTTATTTACTATGTTTTTGGTATAGCATTGACACTGCACTTTGGATGGATTAATCCTCATTGGAGAAGCTTACAACCTAAGGTCCCTATCTCATTCTCAGAGCATGTAAGGATCAATTTCATCAGAAGTTAATTGTTTGCCTGTATGTTATTCACAGGCTAAACACTTTTCCATAGTAACACTCTGACCTAATACACTAAACGGAGCCTTCACACTGTGCCAGGGATGTTGGATATTCATACTGGCTCAAACATAAACATCCTCGGTGTCAGACAGGGCTACAAGGGGCCCACCAGAAAACAGTTGACTGTAGAACCACTTTCTTTGTTCCCATAATCACTTCTCCTTACATATGACATATATCCTTCTCTCCATTTCTTATCTTTTTCTCGTATAGAATGGGCAACGGCATAGACATTGGGTTGTGTGGGAAGGAGGAGGCACAACTCCTGGTATCCCAGTGGGCCAGTCCAACAATGTTACAGTCTCATCAGCTAAGAAATTAATTGGAATTATTCAGGATCAGTTTACAAAAATCCTGGCTCAACCCGCTAAGAACATTAAGAAGTTTTGACACTATATACAGGGGCAGATTTATTAAGGTTTGAGTTACGTTTTCCACAAAAATTTGAGTTTTCGAGTTGTTGTTTTTTATTCAAAACTAACATTTTTTTTTAAACTCAGATTTTTCAAGATTTATTATACCCTGACCCTGGAAATAGCTAGAATCTGAAAATGCACCATCTGAAACCTGTCAAGTTCATGTAAGAGTCAGTTGCAGAGGTCCCTTGAATCAATTGAAGATGTTCAAGTTTTTTTCAGAAGGTTTTGCCCGAAAACTCGATCAATTCGAGCAAGTCAAGTTTTTTTTGCCAAAAACTCAAATCAATTTGAGTTTTCGGGTTTCACAACTTGAACTCGCTGATTAAAGTTTATTCCATTCCATTTTTTTCTTAAAGAAAAAAACATAAAAAAAGCATTTCAGGTATAAAAAAACTCTAACATTTGACCTTTGATAATTAACCCCGAAAATTCCATATCATATTCAGTTTCCAGCACTTGGAATCCGTGGGAACTGGGGGTTTTCTGGATAAGGAATCTTTCTGTAATTTGGATCACCATTACTTAAATCATGTATTCATTAATTCAACCCAATAGCATTGTTTTCCCACTAATAAGGATTGATGCAGCTTAGTTACCTTCAACTACAAGCTTGTCATTACTACAAAAATGTAATAATTTTCTTAACTAGGACTCTACAGGCAGGAGCTTTCTGTATAATTAGATTATGGGATAAGAAATCAATATATATATACTGGATGTAATGCACACCTCAGGAAAGAAAAACATCCAAGGATCTAATATTGATACAGTTGTTTTCATAGTTACCCCTAAAATAACTATTATCTGCAATATGCAACTGGATTGAAATGACCAAAGTTTTATTAAGTGGTGCAGAATGTCAACAGCCTGGTGTGGTTTTACAGCCTGGTATATAATACAATAATACAATAATACAAGAATACAATAATACAATAATACCACGTTGGCCAGTTGTGCCACCCAAGGAGAAAAGAGGTCAGTTGAGTTGAAAGTAAACACAGAGGTAACGGATGATGTTCAGCAGAACTGCTACTGTAAGATTCCAGTCTGATAAGATTCAGTCTGATAAGTTCCCTCATTCACTTGGAACAGTCTGATAATAAATGCTGAGAATGTACATTATCCAGGGCCCTTTACATAGTGCCCACAACCAGCAGGGGATGAGTGATAGAAATATAGATGAGGTATATATATATATA
Source organism: Xenopus laevis (assembly GCF_017654675.1). NCBI lineage: Eukaryota > Metazoa > Chordata > Amphibia > Anura > Pipidae > Xenopus > Xenopus laevis. The sequence goes on from NC_054379.1 coordinate 1,755,188, forward strand.
TATATATATATATTGTGGTGCTAAATACTAGTTACATATTACTTAAAAGTTTATTTTTAAATAAATGACCAAGTTTTGTATTGCTCTATTTATAGGCCTTTTGTCTACTCAAGGGACAGCTTCTGGATGTGACATCTGGAATTATATCATAATACTATGTCATTGGAAGGCCGGGGTCCTTAGTTTAGTTCCAATCAGGGCATTCTCTGCATGGAGTTTGTTGGATTTTCGTCCCATGTCTACATGTGTTTCCTCCAGAAACATAGCCATAGTTTCAAGAATATCTAGGATACTTAATATAGGCTGTATATTCACCCCAAATATAACCCTAATTGGCTTTCAAGGTGAGCTTTCGGGCATATCTAAACAGGAAATGGACATTCTCCGTAATTCAACTGTCCTACCTTCCTCCAATGATTCGGTTTAGTACAGAAACGAGTGTATGATCCAGATAGTTTGCTGGAAGGATAATGGCACACAAGGCACAGTTTTCTTTGCCTGCGGTTTTTCTTTAGGCTGAGAGAAGTCGATGGGTTCCCACCCATGTCTAGAGTCGGCATTGTTGTTGTGCCAATATCCGTGTGTCTGTAAACTGTCGGACTTGGTATCTGTCATTGCAAAGACACCCCTTACCCCTACATCTTCATCTAATACAGCTTCACCCATTGATGCACCTCTCTCAGTCTGTCCCTCTTTTACTTTAAAAACGTAATCCTCTCCCAAGTCTGAAAAGCTCATCACCAGCACTGCCAGTTCCAAGTTCCTTTAACGGAACTACCAAACAAGCCACAAATCATCTAAACTCATATATGGTTTATCTACAAAATGACAGTTATGAACTCCGAGTGCAGGCCAGGGGCTACACATTTTCTTTCTTCTTCAATATTACTGACAACTCAGTCCTCCTTTGAGTTTATCTCTCAGTGCACACGGCAATTGTCTATGAAGACTAGACTTCAAAGTACCCTTTAAGTAATTGTATCATTATGTTCTTCCGGTAATTATGTTTATTCTGAATGTAATGACTAATTTATTAAAATACTCACAGCACTCTAAACTAGAACAGGATTGTCCAAAGGGCAAATGAATTTTGGAAACCATAAAATGGAAGGTCATCTAAGGTTTTCACCATATGAACAAGGTCTAATAGTTACTTTTTTGTAATCAATAAAACCATATATAATATTTTTAGGTTGATGAATATAAAGAGTTTTCAGTTTATTGCTGTTTTTTGTGTTACTGTAAACATAAATATACTCATCCGTCCAGAAGAAGATGAAAGAAAGCTCCATGAGAAGACTGGTTACCCTTGGAACTCCGTTGATCAGTCCCCAAGCCCATATTAAAGGCAGGTAAATCAAAACTAACCAGTGTTTTGGCTTAGTCTTGAATAATGAAACAATAGTGGAGTGATGTTTAGGATTTCTTTTCTTACATTAAGCAAAATGTTATTTTTGGGTTTACATCCCCTGTAAGCTGAGCAGAAGAAGTCCCATGGAGTTCTTCAACTGCAACAAAAAAATCTTCTGTGTGGAGTCTTCATCTTTATTCTCCATCTTAATTAGTATTGATCTGTTTAGCAAAGGAACAATTATATAATTATATACAGATAGAGTGTTGGAAATTGTATCAGAACATTACTGGTTAAGATGGTGTCCAGTGATCCAGGGTCATAAAAAAAAAACTATAGACTGGAAAATGTCACATTGAAAGTAGGGAATCATTTAAGGCAGTGCTGTCCAACTTCTGTGGCCCCAAGGCCGGAATTTTTCTCTCCCAAGTGATGGAAGTCAGGGTTGACCACTCCTTGTTTTTAAACCACTCCCACTTTAAACCACACACCTGTTTCCAGCAACACAAATTTGAATTGGAATTCAAATCTGAGATTTATCATCCCCCTTCCCTGGAAGTAACTCAAATTCAATAGGTTGCCACCTAAACAATGCTGAGTTCATATAGAATTCAATGGCAGAGGTCCGCTGACCTATTTGAAGAAGTTAATAGCCTTCCTGGCATTTGAGTTTTTTTGGAGAAAAATTGGATTTGAATTGCATTCAAATTCGGGTCAGTAACATTGATTCAAATTTTAGATGTTCAAGTTTTTTCTTAAATAAGATACCATTTGAGTTTCGAAGTCATTCGAGGTACAAAAACTCTAATATTAAACCTTGGATAAACCAGTCCCTAAATCTGATGAAACCCATGATTTCCTAAAGGGTGGATAGTGGCTTTGGGTTAAATTTATTTCAAATTCCAGCCTTTAATTTAAGGAGTTACCTTATTAATACCTCCCTGACTCGCAGGAAAAACTCATATCTCACCCTAACACATTTAGGGGCTTATTTATTGTCATTCGACGCTTGGGTTTGTACTAAACAATGGGCCACAGTGAGAAAAAGGTTTATCACGTGAAAAGTGAAAAGAAATTAAATTTAAGATGCTGTTCAGAAAAACGTATCTCACTGTTAATCACATGAAAACTCTTTTGAAGTCTATCAATTTCAATTTCAATATCAATTTCTCAAAAGAGCAAACAGATTTTTTTATATTCAGTTTTGAAATCTGACATGGGTCTAGACATATTGTCAGTTTCCCAGCTGCCCCCAGTCATGTGACTCATGCTCTAATACATTTCAGTCACTCTTTACTGCTGTACTGCAAGTTGGACTGATATCACCCCCCCCAGCAGCCTAACAACAGAACAATGGGAAGGTAACCAGATAGCAGCTCCCTAACACAAGATAACAGCTGCCTGGTAGATATAAGAACAACACTCAATAGTAAAATCCAGGTCCCACTGAGACACATTCAGTTACACTGAGTAGGAGAAACAACAGGCTGCCAGAAAGCAGTTCCATCCTAAAGTGCTGGCTCTTTCTGAAATCACATGACCAGGCAAAATGAGCTGAGATGCACCTACACACCAATATTACAACTAAATACACTTGCTGCTTCAGGAATGACATTTTATATTGTACAGTCAATTATTTGCAGTGTAAACAGTGTCATTTAGAAATAAAAACTACATCATAAAAATTATGGCAGATTCCTTTTAAAGGTGAAGCACCTAGAGCCAGGGTGAGAGAGAGCCCGGGATAAAACATTATAAGTAAAGGATTTTATTCTCTTTCTCACACGTGAAAACAAGGAGCCAAACAGACACTTGAGTGGTTACTGTAATATGTTCTTTCATGTTGGATAAAGTTCTATTTCAGCACTTCAGTGTTCCTTTAAGAAGCTTCCTCGGTGACACATACCAAAAACATAATTAACGATTTCCATGATAATTACAGAATTTCCAAAACTCCGTCAGGCTTGTGGGCCTCGCGATGTGACTCACATAAGCCTCTCCTGGAAACAATGTTTATCCACAAAGGACCAATGGCATTTCTTTATGGAATGTGCACAATTCAGACACTTTAATGCCTCACTTGATCTTTGAAAGAAAAGAAAATGATGTAAAACAAAAAGCCAGAAATGTTTCCTAAGTGCACGACTTTTCTAAAGGTCAAATGAACGACGAACGCTACGGAGAGACGGCGACTGATTTCATAAGATTCATATTCCCTGTTCTACCTGTAAAATTAGGTTTGAGATAACTAGGGATGCACCGAATCCACTATTTTGGATTCGGCCAAATCCCCGAATCCTTCTTGGAAGATTCGGCCAAATACTGAACCAAATCCTAATTTGCATATGCAAATTAGGGGCGGGAAAGGAAAAAGTGGAAAAAAATTGGTTTACTTCCTAGTTTTGTGACAAAAAGTCACGTGAAATCCCGCCCTGACCACAATTTGCATATGCAAATTCGGATTCGGTTCGGTCAGGCACAAGGATTTGGCCAAAACCAAATCCTGCTGAAAAAGGCCAAATCCTGGCCGAATCCCGAACCAAATCCTGGATTCTGTGCATCCCTAGAGATAACGAAGTTTTACAGCTCGACGACGCAACAACCTATAAAATGTAGTCAAACTACAATGAAAAAATGCCATCATAGTTCATTAGATGGTTAAAGGGCCGGCATACACCTATATACACATGGGGGTTATTTACTAAACTCCAAATGCCAAAACCCCGAAAAATTTGTGTTTTTTCGGGATTTATTATACCCGGAGGATGGAAAAAGTTGTATATAAGCTAATGGGAGAAGTAGCAAAGATTTTTTGATCTGCGCTGGGTTTCGTGCAATAATCCGAAGATTTTGGGGTTTTCGGCCACAAATCTGAAAAAATCTGAGATTTCGGGTGGAAAATCCAAAATATTATTACGATTCATATTTTTCACAATTTTTTCCTTTTTTTCCCCGCATATAAAATTTTCAGGAAAGTGTATTAATAAATAAGGAAAAAAAACCTGTGCAGATTTGGTCGAAGTTTTTTTCAGAAAATACTGAGATCAATTCTGACTTTGATAAATAACCCCCATACTGTATACACCTATATGCACATATACACCTATACATTCTTTTCATTAGGAAACACGAGATTTTGCTCTTTTTTCTATTACAGGGAACTAATGGATAATTGTTTTAACCTTGACCCGCCCCCACCCCATAATGAAAATAGTTTGTTTAAATGGAGATAATGAATTGTGTTTACACAAACCTCTCTATTTGACCAGCTGCTGCTGCTGTTTATAAGTTAAGGAGCTCATTATACAGGGGACGTTTCAGTGTCATTTCTTCGGCTTCTTCCTCCTCCGACCCACAGTTGCTCCCAAGAAAAAGGAAACTCAGGGTCGGACGGGTCGGCAGGACACCAGGAAAACGACAGGTGGGTCAGTTGAACCAGATCTGCTCCATGACCCCCCTACTGGCCCGACTGTATCAGAGGGGGTTGCATCGGGGAACCGGGGGAGGGGGGTTGCAGCTGGGGCAGGGGCCCCTGATGCTACAACTCTAGTGGGCCCCAGACTTTGCCTTGTTTAGTACAAGAAATAACTAGATCCTTCAATATTGACAAAAACAGTTTGCAAAATATTGAACTTGTATTGAAAAAGAAGGTATATTACCCCTTTATATACCTAGGTACAAAATAACTTGTGGCAAATATATACAGTCATAACAAATCATTTTCAGATGAAACAAATTGGCAACGCAACCAACGTCTTCACTAAATTTTGGGAATCGGTGTTAGAAACTAGGACAGAAAAACTGCCCATCGACCCAAATTCATTTGGTGCTTCAAAAAAACATTTGGCAACATATCCCCATTTTGTATATTTTTTCTATGACCCAAATGTGGCAGTTTCGCTCAACACTACAGGGATATTATTTAGATTAATTATCTGGGGTTTTCCAGATACGGGGTTTGTACGTAAAATGGAGCACATGCCTCAAAGAACAAGGAAAGTCAAAGTCACTGGGGCTGCGAATTTATTGTTAGGATTGTTTTGCATCAAAACTGATTTATGGTGTTTCTTTAAAAAGGACACCAGGTGGGATGCATTGGCACTTTTTGGATAATGGGTTTTTGTATAAAAGATACTAAACTTGGGGCGATTCAGAAAAGGTCTTTATTTCTTAACGCATAGTTTTGTGTGTTAAAATGCTATGTTTATGTAGCACAACTGTGTGTGGGCCTGAGAATGGTGTTGTCGTGTGACTTACTGTCAGTGTATCCCGGATACCCTTGGGCTGTGGGCAACTCCCTGCAACTCCCAGCAGTGTATGTTGAGCCCTTTAAGCACCTCGCCCTCAGGTAGATCCTGTATGTCTCCTGGTGCACAGATCAACCAGTTTGGAAGTAACAGGGGGTTCAAACAAATAACTTTATTGAACTAATGACATGCCGAGTGGCGCTTAGCCATGAAGTAGGCATGGTGAGGTTGGCAGCCAGTCAGGATTGGGATTGGACCAATCAGCTTTGCGCCCTGGGATTGGTCAATGGCCGTCGGAGGTGGGTATAAAAAACAACCGCAAGTGCAGCTTGTGTCATTACCTCTTGTGGCGTAATTGAAGAAAGTTGAAGAAAGAAGGAGCTCCAGCCAGCTCACCCACCCTATTTATTTGTTACTTGTATTTGTTAATTTATTTTTAAAAAAAAAAAAGAAACATAGATATATATTAAAATGTAAACAATTGGAGTGTCGCAGTGACTTTGTACTTAGCGGAGGACTACGTTTAGGCTCTAGGGCCTGGTTGTTAAATGCAGAGCTTATGAGGTTCAATGGCCACCTACTGAGATGTCAGCAGAGGTGGGCCAGGTTTATAATTGTTATGATTGGTTGGAAAGGTTCAGTGGTGGAAGCAACATGTTTCTGTTAATAAGTGGCATGGAATAAGATCACATTTTTCACCAACTAAGTCTCATGGAGTCATTATATTATTGAGTTATTAGCTGAAATAAAGTGCTGTCTACCTACCCCATGGCAGTGGATGCGGCAGTCAGGCAGTTTAGATCTTCAGAGACATTCAATGCAGACAGCAGGAACCTTCACACTTAAAACAAATAATAGTAGTAAACTCTGATCAGGATACAACCTGTCTTGGTGATTCCTCCCCAGAACTAGGGATCACACCGGGTATCTTACTCCTTGGCACTTTCCCTGCTCCTGAGCTCACCCACTCGTGTCCCTGTCTGGAGGCTTGATCACCGCAAGGTACTGACTCCCAACTACTCTCCTTGTTGGAGCCAGAGAGCTGCTCACTAAATACACTGTCTCTAACCTTCACTCCTAGAGTGACTATTACACAAATTTCTACCACTAGATAAACTTTCACTAACCAGGGTCTGTCACTGGCTCAGACCCACTCCTGTACATACCTCCCCACAAGGTGGGATCTAGGAAGAGTCCTGAGCATGTGTGTGCTCACCTTTTATACTTTTAAACACTGCCCCTAATGGGCAACAATAACCTCAATAAAATGACAATGGACCCAGAAAAGGAGACAATAGCTGCCTGGGTAGATTAAAGGACCACTTAGGTGTCCAACTATTGGGGAAACTCCCTGTATAAAACAATTAACCCTCAGGGTCTCTACATTTATTTAAAGAATGATTCATCAAAGTACGAGACAATTCTACATTATCACTAAGTGGTATGCTAATTGTATTGTGATACTTATAGACTAGAAATTCACAAACATCTTTTAAGTGATAAAAGCATAAAATAGTGTGATGATCATTACTGTGAAATTCAAGACCTCCCAGGACTGGTTGTTAATAATCAACTTCAGTTCTGTTTGTTTGTGGGGTTTGTCTCTAGTGGTGTCTGTGGTGACAAGGAGTTTGCATTCAGAATTTTTGCTTAAATCTGAAGAAGAGAATCAAGTCTGTGATGGCCCTAGAGCAGTGATCCCCAACCAGTAGCTTGTGAGCAATATGTTGCTCCTCAACCCCTTGGATGTTGCTCCCAGTAGCCTCAAAGCAGGGGCTTATTTTTGAATTCCAGGCTTGGAGGCAAGTTTTGGTTGTATAAAAACCAGGTGTACTGCCAAACAGAGCCTCAAACTAGATTGACAATCCAAATAGAGGCTACCAAATGGCCAATTGTGGCACTTATTTCGCAGTCCAAGAACATTTTTCATGCTTGTGTTGCTCCCCAACTCCTTTTACTACTGAATGTTGCTCACGGGTTCAAAAGGTTGGGGATCTCTGCCTAGAGTGACGCATCCTTGAGTTTTCAGGGAAATATCAACTCTACATGGATTATCAGAGGAAGAAGTACTAGGGTTACCAACTTTCCTCCCAATGCGAGGCGAGGCGTGACATAACGGAGGTGGGATGTGATGTAGGAGTGGGACTATGACATGGCGATCCGCGATTGGATACATGCACAAAACTGATGATGTAACCATCAGCACATGATCTTTCTGGATAATAAATATCATAGCTGTATGATTGTTAGTTTTTTATTTGAGCAGAATGCCAGCACCTACCCCTTTGAATGAAGGACCTAGAATTCCCTAAAACCTTCGGCAGGAGGAAGTTAGGACAAATGCCTCTTCCCTAAAAGAACAGCACAGCAGGGGTCGGTCTGTAAATATAGATCTCATTTAATATTTCTGTTTGTTGCTACATGGATCTATGATTTAAGAACTGAAGCCAAGACTATTCCTCAATACCTATGAGAAAGTATAATAGAGGGGGCTCATTTTGGTTGAGTAAATGGCAATAGCAGTAAATGAAATGACTGAACGTTGGGTGCGGGAGAAGGTTACTGGAAGTCTGACTTTGAACTAAGTTGCTTAGCAAATGAGTGTAATTTAGTTCAGTTCCGTCAGGGCATTTATCTGTTCCCAAGCCTTGGTTCATGGTACCACCTATTAGCACACCTTACATAACTCCACCACGTTCTACATGGAATACATCGTTATGAGCTTGTTCTGTCTTTTCCATGGCCGAGTGCTTGTCATACCTCACATTCTTCTTTGTTGATTGTATTTGGGTTTGTCCATGTGTTGTGGTTTACTGTTGCTATGTATTTCCCCACTTCAGATGTGTTGTATTTGTATAGGGGATAAATAGCCTGCGCTAGAAAAGCCAAATTTCCAGTTTGAAAAAAAGAAATTCTCCTCTTATAGTTAGCAGGAGTGGCATTTTTGCAGCCCTTGATAACCAGCATGGAGCTGCTGCCTGAGACAAGTTACTCAACTCATCGGCACAGCGCCCCTGAAGTTCTGTTATCATTCAAACTGTTCATTTTTTCATGTTTTATTAAGAATCAATATCACATTCAGGGTTGGACTGGTCAGGTCAAGAATCAGAGAATCTGTTGAGAATCATTTTTGTCAAGTTCATCTTCTTCATATTTCCAATACAGGCCCAAATATAACACCTAGAAAAGAGGAAGGGCAGGCAATATATGATTGACAGCTGAGATATTTAAATGCCTTTATAACAGGTATGGATGGTTTTAATAAAAAAAATGATTTGGGTTTTTATGTGTGGGTGAAAATTTCCCTTTAAAGTTGGCCTAATATGTCAAGTTTTCAGGGGGGCCAGTCGGACACTGATCACCCTGTGAAATAAAATTTTCTTTCATTAACTTACAACTGCTTTGGTTACAAACCCTTTTTTTAGTTCAAACATATTTAGTTGAAATGTTGGGGAATACACTGCAGACGTGATTCAGGCTTTTAATATTTTATTTTAGTTTGACAAATAAAAGGCTGTGTTTTGCAAAGCGCATGTACGGGATACTGCAGTTACTCATTAAACCTGCATATTCACATATGTGCAATAAACGGGTTCCATCTACTTCTATGAATTCATTTACATGTGGCCCATAATTTAACAGCATCAGTTATTGCATAACATGGCTAGATACACAAATAATAGACAAAAACCACAAATAACCTGCAAAATGTATTCTTACTGATGTCACATTACTAAAAATAGAAATGAATTGCGGGAAGGAATATTTGTCAAAATGCAAACTTGGGAATTTTTGAGTTTTCCTTCATTTCTTTAATTTAATGTTGATTGATTAAAAATGTAAACAAAACTGGAACACAGAGAAACCGCATTCTACTCATCGTTGCCAATGAGTCTGCCATTTGGATAACTCAAAAAATAATTGAAAGAGACACTATAATTTTGCCCAGGACAACTCTCATTGACTTCTTAATCAACTCACCAGCTTTTAGATGGTGAATCCTTACATTACAGTCTTTTGAGTTTACTGCGCTTAATAAAACTCTAACATTCCAGTTTCTCAAACTCTAATTCAAGTCAGTGAGTTTTAGCACAAAAAACCTAGAAATGCTGCTTAAGTTCCAGAAACTTGATTTGACTTCCAGTAGAGCTCAGAAGACTTGCTCTAGTAATAAACAAGAGTGCTGTGTTCCTCCAACCATGTCCAATTTTATTTAAGTTATTTATTTATTTCTACCATCGGCTTATGCAACACATACAATATTTAACACTGTCTGCAGAAAATGTAGTCAAAGTGGGGCCTTGATGGTGGGTTGTCTCGTGGAAAACATGGAAAACAGCCACATTGAACATCATTAAATTGACAACATTTTATCTGTGCTGAAAGAAAGCCTTTGTATTCCTAAACTTAAAACACAATTCCAAGAACAATGAAAAAATAAGACATAGTAAGCAGCCATTATCCCAAATGAAAGCTCATTAGAATGACGTCACATACTAGGAAATGCTGTACAACAAATACACAGTAATGAAAACAATGGTTTATGATATGTCTATTGAGTTAGACTTCATTATAACAAAATCCGAAACTTTGCTCACATGTGCTGTGGTTATTGGTGCTTAGATGTTACATCAGTTGAATTTTTTGGACAAAACAAAAGTTAGGATCTCAAAACATCTCCAATTCATGGTAAAATTGGTTTCAACTAAGAAGAGCTTTAATATACCTGTGAAGAAAGATGGTCCAGTACAAAAGAATATAAGAGATGTTGGACCAAACATCTTTAATAGAAAGAGACTAAATAAACATGTATTAACTGATACAGTAATAAAGAGCAGTTCATTTCCTATTGATAACAGTCATGGTGGCCGGGAAGTGTGCACTTTAAGGAAACAAGAGACCAGTAACATTTCCAGGAAGAATCAAAATTCCTTAGATGCACAAATAAGATCATCATCGCTTTAGCGGATATGCAAGAAAACGTTTAGATGTTGGGTGGTGGGTTCTTTTTTCCATCTGTTTATTTTCTTCTTGCTTCCAGACAACAAATCAAGAACACATTTCAATTAGAAAATGACCAAAACAAAATGGTGAAGGTATTTCATTACTATAAGCAGGATGCAAAGATATGGTAAACTGCTCTCACATATCACTTCTTTTGATTAGAGAAGTCCCCCAGTCATATTTAGATGCCAAAGCCATGACACTAACCTGATTATTCTCCTGGAAGACCTGGATATGATAATCAGGGAATGAAAAGACAACTCAACAGGATTACCACTTTTAAAATGAAAACATCTTAAAAAGGAAATAATTAAGCTAAAAAGTAGCTGCAGGATCTTTAGGAGAGGCCAATGATAAAAAATAGAGTGGAATTTTGAACACTTGCGATGTGTCATTAAGTCAATGCAGGGCCGGAACTAGGGGTAGGCAGAAGTGGCAACTGCCTAGGGCGCAATGTATGAGGGGCGCTGGGCAGCTGCCTCTTCTGCCTACCACTAGACCAGAAACACCTTCCACCCAGCTTGCGCGCTCCCCTAGCTAGCACATACGTGCGCAACGTCACCACTCATGCACGCGCGACACCACACATGTGCGCGAGCCACAGGAGAAGGAGGGAGCTGGCCTGATGGGTTGCCTAGGGCGCCCGCCGACCTGACCCGTCTCTGAGTCAATGTACTTACTGCAGATACTGTAGGCTGAGATGGGGATTCCACCCAACGAACATCTGGAGAAGATGGAGAAGGAGTAAATTGTGAGAAGCATGGCATAACTGCAAAAACACAATGACACATCTCATAGACATGGCGGATACCTATTTTATTCTGTGAGAATATTTGGGGTCAGATTTATCAAGGGTAGAATTTCGAGTTCATGCAAGTTATCTAAAACTTCCATGAACTCGAAATTCAAACAATTGCAATTTATCAGAAAAATCTAATTTTCGTAACTCGGGTGAATAGGATCAACCCACAAACTTGAATCAAATTCAAATTAAATTAGATATGAGTTTTTTCTCTGAAAAAAACTCGAATGTCAGGAAGGCTGCAAACAACTCCAAATTGATCCCAGGACATCTTCCATAGGCTAAAACAGCAATTTGCATTGTTAAGTAGAGATGTCGCGAACTGTTCGCCGGCGAACTTGTTCGCGCGAACATCGGGTGTTCGCGCTCGCCGGAAGTTCGCGAACGTCGCGCGACGTTCGCCATTTTGGGTTCGCCATTGTTGGCGCTTTTTTTTGCCCTCTCACCCCAGACCAGCAGGTACATGGCAGCCAATCAGGAAGCTCTCCCCTGGACCACTCCCCTTCCCTATAAAAACCGAAGCCCTGCAGCGTTTTTTCACTCTGCCTGTGTGTGCTGAAGAGATAGTGTAGGGAGAGAGCTGCTGCCTGTTAGTGATTTCAGGGACAGTTGAAAGTTTGCTGGCTAGTAATCGTTTTGATACTGCTCTGTTATTGGAGGGACAGAAGTCTGCAGGGGTTTGAGGGACATTTTAGCTTAGGTAGCTTTGCTGGCTAGTAATCTACCTTCTACTGCAGTGCTCTGTATGTAGCTGCTGTGGGCAGCTGTCCTGCTTCTGATCTCATCTGCTGACTGCTGCAATAACAGTAGTCCTTGTAAGGACTGCTTTTATTTATTTTTTTGTTGTTTTACTACTACTACTACTACTACTACTATAAGAGCCCAGTGCTATTAGTCTAGCAGTGTTGGGGAGTGGGACTGGTGTGCTAATCTGCTGCTCCTAGTAGTTCAGCAGCACCAACTTTAATTTTTTTTTTTTAATATTCATTTTTTTTTATTTTACTTTTTTTTATTTTACTACCGCTGTAGTAGTGTATAAGTTGACCTTTTAGGCATTATTTGCCCTGTAGGCATTATTTGCACACTGTTTTCTTCAACCCGCCATCTAGCTGTGTGACCTTGTTCACATTCTGTCTAAATATCCATAATATTACCGTCTCCAGAAAAAACACCGGAGTGACTTTTTTCAAGCAGCCATAATATATTTTACGTAATCCGTATCCACCGCTGTAGTAGTGTATACGTTGACCTTGTAGGCATTATTTGCACATTGTTTTCTTCAACCCGCCATCTAGCTGTGTGACCTTGTTCACATTCTGTCTAAATATCCATAATATTACCGTCTCCAGAAAAAACACCGGAGTGACTTTTTTCAAGCAGCCATAATATATTTTACGTAATCCGTATCCACCGCTGTAGTAGTGTATACGTTGACCTTGTAGGCATTATTTGCACAGTGTTTTCTTCAACCCGCCATCTAGCTGTGTGACCTTGTTCACATTCTGTCTAAATATCCATAATATTACCGTCTCCAGAAAAAACACCGGAGTGACTTTTTTCAAGCAGCCATAATATATTTTACGTAATCCGTATCCACCGCTGTAGTAGTGTATACGTTGACCTTGTAGGCATTATTTGCACACTGTTTTCTTCAACCCGCCATCTAGCTGTGTGACCTTGTTCACATTCTGTCTAAATATCCATAATATTACCGTCTCCAGAAAAAACACCGGAGTGACTTTTTTCAAGCAGCCATAATATATTTTACGTAATCCGTATCCACCGCTGTAGTAGTGTATACGTTGACCTTGTAGGCATTATTTGCACACTGTTTTCTTCAACCCGCCATCTAGCTGTGTGACCTTGTTCACATTCTGTCTAAATATCCATAATATTACCGTCTCCAGAAAAAACACCGGAGTGACTTTTTTCAAGCAGCCATAATATATTTTACGTAATCCGTATCCACCGCTGTAGTAGTGTATACGTTGACCTTGTAGGCATTATTTGCACAGTGTTTTCTTCAACCCGCCATCTAGCTGTGTGACCTTGTTCACATTCTGTCTAAATATCCATAATATTACCGTCTCCAGAAAAAACACCGGAGTGACTTTTTTCAAGCAGCCATAATATATTTTACGTAATCCGTATCCACCGCTGTAGTAGTGTATACGTTGACCTTGTAGGCATTATTTGCACACTGTTTTCTTCAACCCGCCATCTAGCTGTGTGACCTTGTTCACATTCTGTCTAAATATCCATAATATTACCGTCTCCAGAAAAAACACCGGAGTGACTTTTTTCAAGCAGCCATAATATATTTTACGTAATCCGTATCCACCGCTGTAGTAGTGTATACGTTGACCTTGTAGGCATTATTTGCACACTGTTTTCTTCAACCCGCCATCTAGCTGTGTGACCTTGTTCACATTCTGTCTAAATATCCATAATATTACCGTCTCCAGAAAAAACACCGGAGTGACTTTTTTCAAGCAGCCATAATATATTTTACGTAATCCGTATCCACCGCTGTAGTAGTGTATACGTTGACCTTGTAGGCATTATTTGCACACTGTTTTCTTCAACCTGCCATCTAGCTGTGTGACCTTGTTCACATTCTGTCTAAATATCCATAATATTACCGTCTCCAGAAAAAACACCGGAGTGACTTTTTTCAAGCAGCCATAATATATTTTACGTAATCCGTATCCACCGCTGTAGTAGTGTATACGTTGACCTTGTAGGCATTATTTGCACAGTGTTTTCTTCAACCCGCCATCTAGCTGTGTGACCTTGTTCACATTCTGTCTAAATATCCATAATATTACCGTCTCCAGAAAAAACACCGGAGTGACTTTTTTCAAGCAGCCATAATATATTTTACGTAATCCGTATCCACCGCTGTAGTAGTGTATACGTTGACCTTGTAGGCATTATTTGCACACTGTTTTCTTCAACCCACCATCTAGCTGTGTGACCTTGTTCACATTCTGTCTAAATATCCATAATATTACCGTCTCCAGAAAAAACACCGGAGTGACTTTTTTCAAGCAGCCATAATATATTTTACGTAATCCGTATCCACCGCTGTAGTAGTGTATACGTTGACCTTGTAGGCATTATTTGCACACTGTTTTCTTCAACCCGCCATCTAGCTGTGTGACCTTGTTCACATTCTGTCTAAATATCCATAATATTACCGTCTCCAGAAAAAACACCGGAGTGACTTTTTTCAAGCAGCCATAATATATTTTACGTAATCCGTATCCACCGCTGTAGTAGTGTATACGTTGACCTTGTAGGCATTATTTGCACACTGTTTTCTTCAACCTGCCATCTAGCTGTGTGACCTTGTTCACATTCTGTCTAAATATCCATAATATTACCGTCTCCAGAAAAAACACCGGAGTGACTTTTTTCAAGCAGCCATAATATATTTTACGTAATCCGTATCCACCGCTGTAGTAGTGTATACGTTGACCTTGTAGGCATTATTTGCACACTGTTTTCTTCAACCCGCCATCTAGCTGTGTGTATTATCGTTTCCAGAAAAACCAACTGAGTTTTTGTTGTTGTTGTTGTTTTTTAAAAAATAATGCCAGGCAAAGGCAGGCCGCCACGCAGAGGCCGTGCTAGGGGCCGTGCTGCTATGCAATCCTGTGGCCCTAGCAAATTGCCCAGTTTTAAAAAGCCAATGACCCTGAACTCCCAAAATGCTGAAGAGGTAGTTGACTGGCTTACACAGCACACCTCATCCTCTACCGTTTCTAACTTTACCACAACATCCTCCTCATCCTCCACTGCTATGGCCACCCCACGTAACACTTCCTCCACCACCGGTGCCCCTTCTTCACTGGGGTCAGAGGAGTTATTTTCCCATGAGTTTCTTGAACTGAGTAATGCGCAACCATTATTGCCAGAAGAAGATGAAGGAGATGAGGACCTTACACCAGATTTAATTCTGGCAGAGAACACGACAGAGATGGACATAATGAGTGATGAGGAGGAGGTCCCCGCTGCTGCTTCCTTCTGTGATGTGTCAGAAGAAATTGATGCATCTGAGGAGAATGATGATGAGGAGATTGATGTTTTGTGGGTGCCTAGTAGAAGAGAGCAAGAGGAGGGTAGTTCAGATGGAGAGACAGAGAGTCAGAGAGGCAGTAGGAGAATAAGACTTAGAAGAAGCAGGGAGGACAGCCCGCAGGGATCAGTAGGGCAACAACATGTATCGGCACCTGTGTTCAGCCGGCCAACGCACCCGCCATTGCCGCCAATGCCGCCAACTTCTACTGTTACCGCCAGATCGCACACTTCCAAAAAGTCAGCAGTGTGGGATTTTTTTAATGTGTGTGCCTCTGACAAAAGCATTGTAATTTGCAATGAGTGCAGTCAGAAACTGAGCCTTGGTAAGCCCAACAGCCACATAGGTACAACTTCTATGCGAAGGCACATGAGCGGCAAGCACAAAGCACTTTGGGAGCAACACCTCAAAGGCAACAGGCAAACTAAAAGCCACACTCCTTCTGGTCCAGCATCTTACTGCTCTACCTCTGCTCTCCTTGACCCGTCTGAACCACCCTCCACTCCGCCTTCCACCTTGACCACCTGTTCCCATTCCCAGTCATCTGCCACCAGCCAAGTTTCTGTGAAGGCCATGTTTGAGCGTAAGAAGCCAATGTCTGACTGTCACCCCCTTGCCCGGCGTCTGACAGCTGGCTTGTCTGCACTCTTAGCCCGCCAGCTTTTACCATACCAGCTGGTGGACTCTGAGGCCTTCCGCAAATTTGTAGCAATTGGGACACCGCAGTGGAAGGTACCCAGCCGCAATTTTTTTTCTAAAAAGGGAATACCACACCTGTACCAACATGTGCAGAGCCAAGTTACCGCATCTCTGTCACTTAGTGTTGGGCCAAAGGTCCATATGACTACTGACGCATGGTCCTCCAAGCATGGTCAGGGCAGGTATGTCACCTACACTGCCCACTGGGTGAACTTGGTAATGGCTGGGAAGCAGGGAATGGGTAGCTCAACAACAACAGTGGAGTTGGTGTCACCGCCACGGATTGCACGCGGTTCTGCCACCACCTCTACTCCTCCATCGCTCTCTACCTCGTCTTCTTCTTCTTCTTACTCTGCTGCTGGGTCCTCCTTCTCCTCCTCCACACCTGTGCACCCCCAGCTCCCCCTAGGCTATTCGACGTGCCAGGTACGCCGTTGTCACGCTGTCTTGGGGATGACGTGCCTGGAAAGCAAAAACCATACCGGATCTGTACTCCTGTCATCTCTGCAGTCACAGGCCGATCGGTGGCTGACCCCACACCAACTGCAGATCGGAAAAGTGGTGTGTGACAATGGAAGCAATCTGTTGGCAGCGTTGAGACTAGGCAATTTAACACATGTGCCCTGCATGGCACATGTGTTAAATTTAATAGTCCAACGTTTTGTCTCCAAGTACCCAGGATTCCAGGACGTTCTCACCCAGTCCAGAAAGGTGTCGGCCCATTTCAGACGTTCCTACACAGCCATGGCACGCCTTGCTGACATTCAGCAGCGCTACAACATGCCAGTCAGGCGTTTGATTTCTGACAGCCAGACTCGCTGGAATTCAACGCTCCTTATGTTGGAACGTCTGCTGCAACAACAAAGGGCCGTCAACGAGTACCTTTTTGAACTGGGTGGTAGGACTGGATCTGCACAGCTGGGGATTTTTTTCCCCCGTTACTGGGTGCTTATGCGCGATGCCTGCAGGCTCATGCGACCTTTTGAAGAGGTGACAAATATGGTCAGTCGCACCGAAGGCACCATCAGCGACCTAATACCCTTCGCTTTATTCCTGGAGCGTGCCGTGCGACGAGTGACAGATGAGGCTGTAGACCAGCGTGACGAGGAGCTGGAAGCGCACGATTTCTGGTCGGAATCACCAGAACGAACCCAGGCACCTGCTGCAACGCAGGGAGAGGTGCCAGAAGTGGAGTCAGAGGAGGAAGGTGGCTTTGTGGAGGAGGAGGAGGAGGACCAACAGGAGCAGGCTTCCCAGGGGGCTAGTGGTGACCTTTTGGGGACCCCTGGTCTTGTACGTGGCTGGGGGGAGGAGACCGTGGATGATGCAGTCCTTGATAATGAGGAAGCGGAGATGGATAGCTCTGCATCCAACCTTGTGAGAATGGGGTCTTTCATGCTGTCATGCCTGTTGAAGGACCCCCGTATCAAGAGGCTTAAGGAGAAGGACCTGTACTGGGTCGCAACGCTACTAGACCCTCGGTACAAGCATAAAGTGTCAGAAATGTTACCAACATACCACAAGTCCGAAAAGATGCGGCATTTACAAACCAGCCTGCAAAACATGTTGTACAATGCTTTTAAGGGTGATGTCACTTCAGGAACTCATCAACATTCCAGGGGCAGAGGTGCCAGTAATCCTGCCACGAGCACACCTGCAAGGACAAAGCCCTTTGGCCAGTCTGTAACGTCAGACATGCAAATGTTTTTCTGTCCAAGGCAGCGCCACAACCCTTCTGGATCCACCCTCAAAGAACGCCTCGACCGGCAGGTAGCGGACTACCTGGCATTAACTGCAGATATCGACACTCTGAGGAGCGATGAACCCCTGGACTACTGGGTGCGCAGGCTTGATCTGTGGCCAGAGCTGTCACAATTTGCCATGAACCTCTTGTCTTGCCCAGCCTCAAGTGTGCTCTCAGAAAGGACCTTCAGTGCAGCAGGAGGGATTGTAACTGAGAAGAGAACTCGCCTAGGTCACAAAAGTGTCGATTACCTGACCTTTATTAAAATGAATGAGGGGTGGATCTCGGAGGGTTACTGCACGCCGGAAGACTTGTTCTGACTTCTATGCAGCTGTCCTTCTCTTCAAGCCTCATGACTCCACACACAGCTGTCCTTTAGCGTCCTCCTCCTCCCTCCGCCACCGTTACAAACTAGGGTGCAAACCCTACTGGTTTAATTTTTTCTGGCCTCTGTGCTTCAGTGGCTGCAACCAAAAAAACTGGGCAAACAATGTCTACAAGGTCAACGTATGGCAAAAAATGACTATTTTCAGCATTTATATGGCATATTTTTTCTGGCAACTGTGCTTCAGTGGCTGCGTCCAAAAAAATGCATATTTTCAGCATTTATATGGCATAATTTTTCTGGCAACTGTGCTTCAGTGGCTGCGACCAAAAAAACTGGGCAAACAATGCCTACAAGGTCAACGTATGGCAAAAAATGACTATTTTCAGCATTTATATGGCATATTTTTTCTGGCAACTGTGCTTCAGTGGCTGCAACCAAAAAAACTGGGCAAACAATGCCTACAAGGTCAACGTATGGCAAAAAATGACTATTTTCAGCATTTATATGGCATATTTTTTCTGGCAACTGTGCTTCAGTGGCTGCAACCAAAAAAACTGGGCAAACAATGTCTACAAGGTCAACGTATGGCGAAAAATGACTATTTTCAGCATTTATATGGCATATTTTTTCTGGCAACTGTGCTTCAGTGGCTGCGTCCAAAAAAACTGGGCAAACAATGCCTACAAGGTCAACGTATGGCAGTTGTTTAAAGAGAACAGTAGATTACTAGCCAGCAAAGCTACCTAAGCTAAAATGTCCCTCAAATCCCTGCAGACTTCTGTCCCTCCAATACAGAGCAGTATCAAGCAGATTACTAGCCAGCAAACTTACTATCATCTGTCCCTGAAATCACTAACAGCTCTCCCCCTACACTATCTCTTCCAAGCACACACAGGCAGATTTTTCAGATACATTTTTGCCCTTGATCCCACTCTGGCATGCCACTGTCCAGGTCGTTGCACCCTTTAAACAACTTTAAAATCATTTTTCTGGCCAGAAATTTTTTTTTTAGATGTTAAAGTTCGCCTTCCCATTGAAGTCTATGGGGTTCGCGAACCGTTCGCGAACCGCTCGCGTTTTTGCGCAAGTTCGCGAATATGTTCGCGAACTTTTTTTCCGACGTTCGCTACATCCCTATTGTTAAGGTGCAAATAGTCGAATTCAAGTTCTTTTTCTATTTTCAATAAAACCCCATTATTGGGTTACTGTGGCAAAATGTAACGTTTGCATTTATGAATGAAAATACTGGGGGCCATACTCATGGATGATTCCCACTCATTATTAAGGAAAGACGTGTCAGACAATCCCCTGCTCTTTGTTGCTTAGTCCTTAGGGCCAGATTTACATAGCGGGCGCCCCTAGGCCCACTGCTGTTTGTCACCCCTGTCCCCTCCCCTTTATTTGTGCAAATTTTCATCATCTTTACTGGAGCAATGGGAATTGTGCACGGGAAATTTAAAAAACGATTGTATCTCCAGCCCATTCCCAGTGTTTTTGAACTAATGTGGGTATGGATGGGCAGCATGCCCCCCCCCTAGATGGCCTTTCCACCAATCCGGGCCTGTGCTAAGTGTTTTCTGAGAAATTTCCTAAGAACATATGTGGGGACAATGTGTCTGTTACACACTATATTGAGCCGATCTCTCGCTGTTTACAGCACTGCAGCCTGTTGGGTATTGACAGTCAGAGAACCACAGCCATGATGGCATGGGACTGATGTATTGCAGAACTTGAAGGACCCTCCAGCTGCTTTGTTGATCATTCATGTTTCACTGTATCAGTAATATTGCAGAGAAGTTCAAATAAAATGCTACCCTGTTGTAATTTTAAGAAGATCTAGGGCAACAAATACACAGTCCTTCAATATAGTTACATAGTTAAATTGGGTTGAAAAAAGACAAAGTCCATCAAGTTCAACCCCTCCAAATGAAAACCCAGCATCCATACATACACCCATCCCTACTTTTAATTAAATTCTATATACCCATACCTATACTAACTATAGAGTTTAGTATCACAGTAGCCTTTGATATTATGTCTGTCCAAAAAATCATCCAAGCCATTCTTAAAGGCATTAACTGAATCAGCCATCACAACATCACCCGGCAGTGCATTCCACAACCTCACTGTCCTGACTGTGAAAAACCCTCTACGTTGCTTCAAATGAAAGTTCTTTTCTTCTAGTCTGAAGGGGAGGCCTCTGGTACGGTGATCCACTTTATGGGTAAAAAGGTCCCCTGCCATTTGTCTATAATGTCCTCTAATGTACTTGTAAAGTCTAATCATGTCCCCTCGCAAGCGCCTTTTTTCCAGAGAAAACAAAAATATGTCAATAATGTCCTTTCTGTTAGATTCCCAGGTACATTTATAAGAGGTCATAAGCATTCAAGTGTCACTCTCAATGGACTCTGGACTTGCCATCCATTGCTTAATTCCTGAAATGGGCTGGATGCTCCATACTTTGCAAACCCATTGTTCTGAATTCACCCAAATAATTTAGCCTTTTAGGTTCAAAAGGGAGCTAAGTGTGCCGCATGCCAAGCAATGCCCTTCAATTTCTTCAACAGATCATTACAGCAGAAACGGCAGTGGGAATCCAGATTAATATGGAGGTGATATCGATTTATAGACCCTCCACTTTCCAGAAATACATTTTCAATAAAATAGTTTGGTGACCATTAAAGACCTTCCATACATTGCAGCTTACAACGCAGCCACATCCCACCGAGAGCCTGGCTGCTCCCATCTCTCAAATATCTTAAAGTCCTTGATAAACCTACATTTCACAGGTGTGTTGGCAAAACACGCAGAATTTACATGGAATCAAGTCGATACTTGTATTTACAGAGTCTTTAAGAAAACCTGCTACATTCTTCTTACTTCAGCGTGCAGATAGCCCAATTCTATATCAAATGTTACGGTACTTTGCTTTCTCTGATTCTTAAGGTTAAGTATAGAATGTGAAGGAAATATAAGATCATATGAAAATCAACAATTCTTTGAGACCTTTCTATTCCAGAGAGGAACAGCAAATCCCACAGAAACTGAAATTTCCCTTTTGTCTTTGTCTAATGGAAGATTCAGGCATGAAATTACGTTGTTGATTTCCATTCAGGCCAAAAAGATCTTATGACATCCTGATCCCATAGTCCTGTTCTGGTTTTATATAATCTTTTAGAATTAGCCAACAGGAAGATGAGGATGAAATGTGTGGTTCTATTGAGCATGGTCAGTTTATTCCTATGGGCAGTAAAAATCCTTTTCCAAAAATCCTTTTTGATTTTGGGGAATATGGTTGAGTCACATGACACCTTTGGTAAAAATGCACTTGCGAGGGTCATTATAGACAAATAGCAGGGGACCTTTTTACCCATAAAGAGAATCACGTACCAGAGGCCTCCCCTTCAGACTAGAGGAAAAGAAGTTTCATTTAAAGGAACAGAGTAGGGGGTTCATCACAGTGAGGACAGTGAGGTTGGGGAATGCACTGCCGGGTGATGTTGTGATGCTGATTCAGTTAATGACTATAAGAGGGACTAGGTATGGGTATATAGAATTTAATTAAAAGTAGAGAGGGGTGTGTGTATGGGGCTGGGTTTTCATTTGGAGGGGTTGAACTTGATGGACTTTGTCTTTTTTCAACCCAATTTAACTGTGTAATTGTATAACTGTATAAGGTAAGAAGGAATACATGTCAGTGAATGACCCTCTATATGTTTCAGCTTTGGCTGTGGGTGCTGGTGGGTCTGTGATTGTTTTTCAATTAAACCTGCCCAGTCACCAATCAATATAAGTGGGTGCTGAGTTATGCTACTAGATAATGTAAGTGGGTGGTGCATAATCTACCCATGCCAGTATGGGCTGGGGTAAAAATTGCAAGTATGAGCTGTTGACACTGTACTTGTATGGCATGTGTATGGGGTTCACTGCACCAATGGCCGTCCTTCCACTTTATATGTCCGTAGAGTAGTAAAAAGTTAAAGTAATAACAAAGTTCAGCTTTTGACTATATGTGGGAGCAAAACATGTTTTTTGCAGCCAGTAGGAGTGTCAGCTCTTGTGGTAGCACATTTACAGTAGTCTTGGCACAGAGCATATATACTATATAAGAATGCACCCTGAATGCTGTATAAGGGCCAAGTTACCTGTGTTACACGTGTCTCTTTGTCGAGAGTTTCTTTAATGTTTGCTCTGCTTGTCTGCTGGGCCTGGCAATATGCGCTGATGCCTATCTGTGTTATGTTTAGCCATTTGATTGATGATGTGACTCTGGGCTTCATCTCATGCTGCTGATTTATGAATTTACACCTTATAACACTTCTGTGTAATGTGTGGGTTCCAGGCAATAGTTTATTTATGGAATTATTTTGTTCTTACTCTTTATTCTGTTTATGAAGGTACCACATTCCATGCTGCCACTGAAAAACCCATCAAGACATAGTCGGACTGGGCCGATGGGACTATCTTGTTGGGTCCTGCCAAGCTAGACCTGCTCATGACTTTGAGGGTGGACTAAGACACATAACCAGTACAAAACTCGTACTCTTCTGGTCAATTGCCCCAAACTGTCTGTTGGGTCTGTCTGGGATTTGGGTCAACAATATTGTGAGTAAAGTCTAATTTTGTTAAACATTTTTTTGTTGCAATCCAAATAATAATCTTGACCCTGTAAAATTATCTGAGGAATAACAAGGCCTCGCACCATGTCTAAATAAACATACTTAATAGCTAATTACACCCTAATTATGGGCAGTATTTCTTCTGGAAAATTATGTGGTGTGAAACGTATTGTATTCCCAGAACTTTCTTTATCTATATCAGAACAAAATAAATCTTTGTATTTTACATACATTTCTATGGTGAATTAAGAAGGAACTTGGACAATAGGGTTGCAGAATTGTGTTCCACTTAGATGTTGCCAAAGCTTTTGATTCAGTGATGCATTAACAACTGCTTTTTGAACTAATTGGTCTTGGTAATTCTGTTTGTATGTGTATAAGAACCTGGCCACTGGGATACCAGGAAAACTCCCGGTAGGCCCAGATGTCAGTGCTGCTAAACTTTTGGTCTGTTTCATGGCCATTCCCTATTTCTATGAGAACAAAGAGGCTAAATAGATGGAATAGTTGATTTTAGTATGTAAACAAAACAGACTAGGAGAATAAAGGTTGAGTGAGGAGAGGAAGAATATTATTACTGAGAGTGGGCCCCTGGTCTAAGTTTTTATGGTCGGCCCCTGGTCTAAGGTTTTTGGGTGGGCCCCTGGTGTCCCAGTCCGACACTGGGCTAAAGGATTTTGTACACAGGGAACTTGTCAAGGTTATCACTGTGCTTGGTTTAAGGTTCTTACAGGGGTTCTCTAGTGGGCCAATTTTTATTCCGTTTGTTTATTAATGCCTTCGGGGTGACACAATAAGCAGTTTATCTGTGTTTGCCAATGACACAAACCAATGCAGGCCAATTAAGTCCATCCTTAATACTTATAACCTTAATTGGACAAGGTTAGGTAAATCCTTGAAGGAGAAGACGTGGGGTGGGTTGTGTAGTGTAGTTTTGGTCTCCAGTGTTTAAAAAGGAAAGAAAAGAAAGAACAAAGAAAAGTAATTAAGTTGATAAAGTGTAAAGAAGGTTTTGATCATGAGGGAAGGTTAACCAAGTTGGGATTGGTTACACTGGAGAGGAGGTGCTTCAGATAGGGCAAAGAGTTGGGTGTCTGATCCAGAGACTAGTGGTGTAAATAGATGCTACTGGGCCCCACAGTAAATTCAGTTCAGGGCCCCAACACATTTTATATTTCAAAAACATGGAAGCAGGTTAATTGGCTTATGATTATCTCAACTCCAACTGTGAATCCACACATCACTCCCTATGTACAATGTTATTTGTCACCCCCACCAAAGAACAGCTCTGTGACCCTCTTTGGGACAGTGACCCCAGCATTTCATGACACAGTGACCCCAACATTTAATGATGCTTGGTCACAGCTTTCTAAGACACAGTGGCCCTAGAGAAATATGAAAAAGTGAGCGGAAATTTATGACATAGTGACCCTCGAAATATTTGATACAGTGAGTGTGCCCAGTATTATGTTACACAGCGACCATATAGAGCAGTAATTGTAGACACAGTGGCCCCAATAATATATCACACAGGGGTTCCAGCATTTTAAGACAAAGAGGCCCAACCATTTCAGGACAGAGTAACCCCAGCATTTCATAACTGTGACCTACAAAGGCACACAAAAAAGCACATTAAAAAGCCAAAATGAATAGTGCAGGTAGGATGTTTTTTGCCTTCAACTTTTATAGAATTACCACAGGTCTCCTTGCTCCGTTTCGGGAAATGTACTGGTCCAAACCTTATTTGTTATGGGTAACTACCAGGAGCAAGCGGTGCTTTTGTTATTACATTACCTGCTTTTTGTTCTGTCTTTTTGTTTTTTAATCTACACTGTATCTGTGATTGTAAGCTCATATATTTTATATCATGTAGTACAGCAAAAAATATATATTATCCCTCGGGCGAGATGTATTTGTGTCAGGCACAAAAGAAGGAAGGGTTGCACGTTATTTAAGTCAAACTGCCAAACATAATTAATATCACTTGGAATAATAAGTCATAGGGAGGCAGAAATAAAAACTTATAAATATAAATCATTAGAGTGCTGAAAGGCAAGGGATTCTGTTCTATTATAGAATAAATAATTATATACTGTGTTTTGTTAACATTACAATATCATGGAACTACTCTGTGGCTGCTACAAGACATCAGCTCATGGTTTGGCCGAACCCCCGAAATCCTTTGCTAAAAATTCGGCCAAATACCGAATCCGAACCCTAATTTGCATATGCAAATTAGGGGTGGGAAGGGGAAAACATTTTTTACTTCCTTGTTTTTTAACAAAAAGTCATGAAATTTCCCTTTCCCACCCCTAATTTGCATATGGTTCGGATTCGGTTCGGCTGGGCAGAAGGATCCTGCTGAAAAGCGCCGAATCCTGGCTGAATCCCGAACCAAATCCTGGATTCGGTGTATCCCTACTTTTAATAATAAAGGGGGGATAGAAGATCTTCGCACTGTCATGAAAGATTTGAAATGCCTGTTTATTCAAAAGGTAAGTTCATGTCCTCTTCATGCTTCAGGGCCAGGGCGATTCGTTTTCCGAAGTCGCCCAAAGTTTCCTTGTTTTCTCAAGTTATTGATTTTGGCCCTTGGCAGTTTAGGGCCCGACACCTGGAGGCTGATGACACTTAACAAGTGTTGCATACTGGTGGAAGCCCTCCACTCTGGAACTTACAGTATACACTGTAAATATAATAAAGGCACTTGCAGAGGTTGAACACTGAAGAACAAGGAGAAGACAGAGGGAGGATGAAGACAACACATTAAGGAACAGGAAGTATATGGATGTGTGAGGTCAATGAGACTGAATATGTTGGATATAACTTAATTATATTTGTATGTGCATCAGCATATGGTTTCATTTTATTTTCTTAGTCGTAAATAGACCAACCATAACTCTTTGTATGTTAAAACCTATGAATTGTACAGAAGTTATGGAATCTTCTACTTCAATAGGAAATTTTAAAGCAGGAAGAGGATTAACCTAAAGGAATAAACAGAAAGGATATGGTAGGTGTAATATTGTATTTCATATTATTAAATAACTTTAATGTTTAATATGTAATCAATCAACATAGAAAATGTAATGTAATGTAATGTGACCGCCTTTGGCCTCAGGAGGAGCCCTCAGCTACTTGGATGCCACCAGGACTTAAACGAGAAGTGCAAGGCTAGATGTTCTGGATAGGCAGAGGGGCACGACTGTTAGCGAGAGTCTACAAGGCGTTTAGGCAATATCAAATCAGGCCGGGTTGGGGCAGGCAGAGAGTAAACATAGTCAGGCAGTCAAGGGTCAAACCAGGAAGTCAATCAGAAGGGTTAAAGCAAAAGAGGTAGTCAATATTCAGGCAGGGGTAAGGATCCAGAAGTCAGAGTAGTCAAAAGCCAGGCAGGAATCAAACAGGTTCAAAAACAGGATAGCAAACTCACAAACGCACCAGGAACAAACTCCTATCATGGGCAAATTCCAGAAGTGCAAATCGGCTATTTAAACTTTTGAATTTGGCGCCAATTGCGCGCTGGCATCATCACGCCAGCGTGCCTTTAAGAACCGTTGAGGTGTGCGCACGCGCCCTAAGAGACCAAAGCTGGCATGAAGGAAGAATCGGCGCGGGGTGTCTCGTGTCCCCGCTTACGGCGCGGCGGGCGTCCCCGCCGTAGTGGGTAAGCCCTCACACTGTAGGTATAAGAATGGCGATTAATTCCATGAATGCTTTAGGTCAGCAATAGGTCCCCAAATATCACTCTAACTGATCTTCAAGTTGGGCCTCCATGATCATATAAAAGAGGCAATAGACATTCATCCCAAATCTGACTCTAGTTAGCCTTCAACAAACCCTTTAAACAAGACATCCCTTTAGGGATTCCTTTTCAATAGTATCAAGATCCCTTTCTTTCTTCTTTGAAATGACAATCACTTTTTCTTACCCCCTTGACCCACTCAGACTTCCTATATGCTTTGGTACAATTATCTTGGAAGCCCAATCTTCAAGTTTGACCTCCAGAATAATAGACAAGAGCCAATAGACATTCTTCCCAAATTTCACTCTAGTTAGCCCTAATTAACACACTTCTTGGGGGGGGGCTCAAATGGCTCTATTTTCTTTATGGATCAGCCCTACACAAAGGTTGTCTCCATACTGTGACAACTAATGTTGAGGGTGTTGACAAGAAACCCTGCTAGATAAGCCTGCCTTTCTTTAGATTCCCCTCTCTTATTCCTGGTATCAAGATCTCTTTTTTTCTTGTTTGAAACTACTTAAAAAAAATCATTTTCTGCCCCCCCTTGAATTCCAGAATACAATAATTCTGGAAACTAAATCTTCAAGTTGGGTCACCAGGATAATAAACAAGAGCCAATAGAAATTCTTTCCAAATTTCCCTCTAGTTAGCCCTCAACTAACACCCTAAACAAAACTCTTGGGGGGGGGGCACAATTGGCTCTATTTTCTTTAAGCATCAGCCCTATACAAAGGTTGTCCCCATACTGTGACAACTATGTTGAGGGTGTTGAAGAAAAACACTGCTAAATAAGCCTGTCTTTAATTAGACTCTCCTCTCTTATTCCCTTTTAATAATATCAAGATACATTTCTTTCTTGTTGGAAACTACTTGTTTTTCCTATCACCCATGACCACTTGAACCTTGATTGGTGGACTTCCTACATGCCTTCATACAACTGCCGTTAGCTGTAACATAAGCTCTATGCATTGGGTACATATTTTACAGTGTTTGTGGGGCTTTTATTCCCTTTACATTGTCTCATAAATGTCTGTGTGTTCTCTGGTGCACCTTGTTAGACTTATATAAATTCATATCCACATTTAAAACCTTGATATATAAGAAGGAAGAATTACACTATGGGGTGTATTCACAAAAGTGTCGGGCATGAAAAAATGTCTTTAAAATGTCATAGAAAGTGACGTAGCAACAGCAGACAAATTCACAGAGCATTTCTCCACCAATTTTCCGACATCTACGACACTTTTGAATTAGTGTCATTAAAAGTGGGCGTGGTTTTTTCAGCGCCACTTTTCCCGACATTTTTATGAATTACTCGTAAACTAATTTTTTTTACCGACAATTTTTCTGACATTTTAGGCTCTCCAAAATGAAAATGTCGGTCAAATTGTCTTTTGAAAAGTCTTGGTAAATGTCGTTTGTACGATGAAAAGATATACAACATTTTAGAAAATTGTCAGACTTACGAGACATTCAGAGATAGTAACATCTGCCTTTGTGAATTTGCCGTTCGTACGACATTTTACAAATTTGTCGACCACCACTTCTGGGTTATTTATTTTACCGACACTTTTGTGAATTCCCCCCTATGTGTCGACCACGGCTGAAAATTCTATTCAGCCTCTGTTTTTGAGTGGATGCTTTTCATTTCCCCAAACAAACTTTGAAATGTTTTCCTTGATTCATTTTAATGAAAATCATCTGATTATAAAACATATACCATTCTCAGTTATATAATATTCTATCCTCAAAGACATCTTTAGAGAAAACTTCAGCTGCAATTACTGAATCAGGGGAGTCAATTTCCTAAATCAATCCAATTCTCTCCATGATCTGCCCTTTCCAAATTTATGATACCAGTTGGCACAGAGAATGTTAAGAACATTGGAAAGAAGCATTTACATTTGAAAAACTTTCTTCATTTAAACACAGCCAGAAATACATTTAGGCTGAAGTTAATCATTTTAGCTGCCCCTTGTGTCCTTTCATAATTTATTGCGTCTCACATCAGCTCGCAGACTGAGTAAATCACTTTTTAATGTGTAAGTTACTCGTGAAATAGGCTTTTATCCAACTTTGAAAAAGTTAGAAGTTCTTTTGCTTGGTGGAGAGTTAACTAGCAGTTTGTTTAACTTTTAGTTCAACTTTCACTTGTTTTACTTTACAGAAGTTTATTTTAAATTCAATTTACATGAAGAGACAAATTTATTAAGGACCAAGTTGGGTTTTCCACAAAAAAATCAAGTTTTCGAGGTTATTTTTCAATGAAAAAATTTGGGTTTTTTTTGGGGTTAAAACAAACTCAAATTTTTTGAGATTTATTTTAACCCGACCTGGAAATAGCTTGAATCTGAAAATACACCATCTAAAATCTGTCGAGGTCATGTAGAATCAATGGCAGAGGTCCCTTGAACCACTTGAAGATGTTAATAGCCTTCATGATGCTCAAAAACTCAAATAATTTAAACAATTCTAGTTTCTTGCCGCAGAAAACTTGATTCAGGTTTTTCCATTCAAGCTTTTTCTTAAATCAGAAACCATTCGATTGGTTAGTTCATTTGAGTTAATTTGAGGTTTTAAAAAGCTCACATAACTCTTTGATAACTATGCCCCAAAAACTATAGAATTTTTTGCCATGGGTTTTGTTGTGCTGGGGGAAAAATCACGTTTTTTACAGGGGAAAATATAAAAAAATACACCTAATAATACACCTAATAACTCCAAAGTATTTGGTGTAAGAAAAATATGCATAAAAAAGTCCAATGACTCCAAAACATGTGTATCTGTGATTTTGTGAATTTTTCAGAAAAGTGAAATCGGACAGTTTTGCTCTTCACTAACTAGCTTAAAAACTAGCTTTAAAAAATTGTGCTCATTGCTCACAACACGCAATTCCATAGTAGGTTTAAGTGGGTTTCTCCAAAAGGACCACATGAAACATAATGAATAAAAGTAGAGGCCGATTTATACATTTGTTTTTTCTGCCAAAAAAAACTTGATTCCATCACATTGTTCCACTTATTTTTAAAAATTATACTTTTTTTAAAAAGCTCAAATTATAAAAGAGCTTGAATGTTGAAAATACTATTGTATGGAAGCTCACCAGGTTTCAGTTGCCAAATTATTGTTGTCCAAGTTGTTTGAAACTGATCTAAAAAAACTAGAATTTGAAAATATTTACATTTTTGGGTTTTTTTGCCAAGATTTGCAGGGTAAACTTGAATGTAAATCTTGATACATTTTCCTGTTATGCTTATGAATTTTTAAAAATGCAAATTTATGCACTTACTTTATGAGATGAACTATTGTAGTAAAGTTAGGCAAAAATATATATTTATTGAAGATCAACAAAAATAGTTTCAACTAAACTTTGAGAGACTGGCTATGGAAAGGAAAAACTCTTATCAATTAGTGCAGCTGTGCAGAGCTATTCCAGGAGCAACAACATGACTTCAAGATCCAGTATCCGCCTTGCCAATGAAGCAGAACAATACCTCACACTGCTCATAGCATAACATGAGCAAAAAGTGAAAGCATGTGGCTACACCCAGAGAGTCATCCCAAATGTCCCTGCAGGGGTTTGCTTTGGTTTCAAAGGAAAAAGATCAAAACAGAAAAATCTAGAAAATGATGCTACCAGGCTGGGTGTCTGAGAATAATATTGGACAAGATGAGGATCGTAGAGCCGCCAGTTTCTTCTGCTCGTGTTCCTGACATCTGCATCCACATTCTTCTCGGCACATTCTTCTACACTGTGCTAAAAAAAGACTCCAACATTAATTTGGCAATCCAATGGAAGCAAATATTTGTTTAAGCAAATATTCTGTGTGTTTCACAAGGAATGGTGGCGGGGTAATTTATTTACATTCTTTTCCACTGTTTGTTAGGGTTTCTTTCTGCCTTGTCTACAATCCAGTGAATGTGAAATAAATATCAATATAAGAATGGGAATTGCAGTAATTTCTTACTGAAATCGTATAATTTTTACAAAATTTAAATGCCTTGAACCATTTTTGAGAACTTCTAATCATTTTTTTAAGGGCCCAGAGATAATAATGGACTTTATCAAGTCTGGGGTTGACAACAGATCATCAAAAAAAGTGAAAAAGGACCTAACCCAGGTCAGATAAGATCAGGCTGATAAGAAAGGGTCTCTTCCCTAAGTTGGCTATCTGTGCTACTATCTGCTCATATGGAGAGGTCACCAAACAAGTCTCTGTGCTTGATCTGGCCCACAACCTAAACAATCAAATCATGTTATCAGATAATAAGGAGATGGCTACATCCATGATGGTCCATGGTCTCCACCCATGATTGGTTTTGGAGGCCATCATTGTGGCCTCATTCATGAGTGAATAAGCTTTTAACTTGGACAGGAGTCAGCAGGCAATATATCACTGTGTTTGGCAAGCTTATGCATTATATAGGTGCTTTGTGTAAGGAGTGTTTATAAGAGGGGTATGAACCATAAGGGTAAAGTATTAATCAAAAGAAAGAAAGGGTTCACCAGCCACTTGTGTCAGGAGCGTCCTTATATGCCCAAGACCCACATGCGATGGTGTCACACGCCCGGTGCGAAAATTTTAAATATAAGGACTACCAGGTCATGGGTTCAATGCCCGATTATAGGATTTTTAAAGCTTTCCTGGGTGTTCCTAAATTTGTATTATCTGTGTTACTGGAATTTCTGACCTTGTCTGAACCTGAGACTTGCTTCAATTCTGCCTGCCTTTGAACTATTGGCTGGAAATTGAGGATGGCTACTTCTGGTCCCTTTCTGGTTACTGCAAACTTGGACTTTATCCCCAAGCTTCCTCCTTGGTCCGGACTTCTGTGATTGGAGCCGATAGGCCCCTGACAACTTGAAAGCTTGATGGAGAATGTTCAAGGGCTTAACACAATATGGCTACCTTATATTGTTTCTGTAAACAACAGAATTAATGAGGTAGAATTTGCCCATGTTCTACCCATCAATGTGAGTGCACCTGAAGCTTTATTCTTTGGACTTAACACAGCCTGGAGTATCCAGTGATGGCATTTCACCAGTCTAATGACAGTTTCTCACTAACGGACAGAGGGTGCAGGCATTCTGCTTTCTAATCCCCCATCATGGCAGCCCTTTTGTAATCCTCATGATGAATGCCAGGGAGGCTTCAATAAATACATTTTGTGTGCAGTTCCTTATACTCAAACCACTAGATCCACCACGTGCTGCAGATTTCCTGGTATTGTACATTTAGCTGTGGTCCCAGTAGCTGATGTTGAGAAAACATTGCAGGCAAGGGCTGAATTAAAAGTCTAACAAAATCATGTTTCAAGTTTATCCAAGTGGATTTGAAAGCAGTTTGTGCACATCTGGCCAAAAATAGCTTGCAACACCTTCCCCTTCAATCATATGCTGATTGCTATCATACACAGCTGTAAAGAAGCTGTTGCGCAAACAGTTGTGAAACAATTTTAATGGCACCGATTTCTATAACAAGGCACTTTTTCTACGCGTCTTAAGCTCTCACCTTCAACAGCTGTCACTGTCTGCCAATATTTGCCTTCTGCCTGTGGGCTTTGTAGGCATGAGAGCAAAGGAAGGGAGAGAATTCCCGTAAGGCTCATTTACTGTAGAAGTGCAAGGAGAATAGTGTGAAAAATGTTTACAAATTGCCATCTCATGGCCACAACACAACATTACTTCATAGAATTCTAGCATGATTGTGTCTGGATCGGATCAAAATTATCTCTGCATGTGAAAAAGTGTTCTGTGTCTATTGATACACTCCACTGTGGGGTCTCGGGAGCTACCACCACTTTTGAGGTTCCCCTGAGTTAATAGGGTTTCCCTGCATCCATAGGGTGCACTGCAAGTAACATAGTAAGTAAGGTTGAAAAAAGACACATGTCCATTGAGTTCAACCTTTTTTCTTTTTATTAACTACCTATCTGCCAGTTGATCCAGAGGAAGGCAAAAAAAAACCCCATCTGAAGCCTCTCCAATTTGCCTCAGAGGGGGAAAAATTCCTTCCTGACTCCAAAATGGCAATCGGACTAGTCCCTGATTCATCCAAATAGATTGCTGGTGTGCCCTTAAAGAATGGCATCATCATTGTGTGTCCACAACTGTGGTTGCACTGCAGGAGCCCTAGGAAGGTCTGAACTGGTTATTGAGTTGAGGGCAATGGATGCGAGGGAAAGAGTAGAACCTGGGCAAAACATGAACTTGAATAAGTTGATTTATATTTTTTGAAGCGGCCTAGTCTTTATCCAGAGGAAGAAGTCAGTACATTATTCTGAAATAAGAGTTTCTTGTCCATTAGGAAAAAGAAAGGAAGTCAACCATTTCAAGGTGTCATGCACAGGTTAATTGGATGTGCCACCAGGGCAAACAGATTGAGAATGTTCAAGAGGGTTAACACAGCATTGATGCCTTTCTAATGTTTCAGTTGCTCCAACAAATGTCTGGCCTACAAGGTCTGTATGGAACATTGGCAGACCTGCCTGGTCCATGAACTGACCATAATCCATTGACAGCATAGGATCAGCAGGGCACCATACAAACTTAGCTTAGATACATAATATTATTGGCCTGTCAATGTTCCACTTCTGGTCCGAAAGGAGAAATACATTGAAATTGTGGCTGTGGAATGATGAAGTGCATTCTAATAAGAGGTTGATGTAAGAAATAAAGATATGGGTTACCGGTGTGCGTCAGAGACTCATTGGGTCTGTGTGGTGCAAAATAAACATACAGTATTGTCTCCTGGACCCTGGGTTTGGATGACGTTACTTCTTGTATTCTAATGGAAGTTTATGATAAAGTCACATCTGGTCCTATGATGGCCATTGGGTAGAGGGTTGCAAATAAAACTGATGTTGGTCAGATTGGCTAGGGCATCAATATGTGTATAAATGCAAGTTGCAAGTCTTGGTGTAGGTCAGTTGCGAGTCCAGTATATCTTAGCATCCTCCATGTTTAGGGGAGACACTGCACCATACATAGATTTACCTATACTAGATATACCATGACCTGGATGAATGAAAATCTTCATAGTCATAGGCCTTTCCCTGCTCTTCTGCCACTAGTTCACATAAGATTCTTAAGAACCAAATGTATATTTTTACAGCTGTTTTAGTTTTTGCTTTCAACATGTCATAGATGGATATAGCGAAAGGCAATTTGGACACATCTGATAATTAGATTATATGAAGGAAAGATGTATGTTTTCATTTCAGTTTTTTGTAAAGTACCGGAAAACACCTGGGTAATCTTTTCTTTTTCTTCAGAACATCATCATGAAGGATAGTTCTGGCAGTAGAATACATAATATAGGAAAAACATGGCTTCCCTGCGACTGATGGGAAAAAAGCCATTGTCCATCTACCCTTATTCATGTAAAATGTCCCTGTTCAGGGGCATAAATGAGGGTAAATGGCACAATGGCTTGTTCAGCTATAACTCGTATTATTTAGGGAAATTGCACCCAATGAGATAATGGTGATTGCCCTGAATCTACTGGTGCAATTGAGGTTTGGCCTATTTTTGCTTGGAAACACCATTTAGGATATTTTTGATAAGAATGTCTATTTGCCACCATAAATATTCCTTAAAGCAAAGCTTAAAAGCAAGTAGTCTGGGTTTTGGGGCAAATGCTTATAGGCTGTCTTTGATATTGTTATAACTGTACCCGGATGACGATGACGATATGTCACCTGTAACATAGTTAAAGGGCACCTATCAGCAAAATGTTCCCCCCCACACACAAAGAGGAAGCCTTGTTAGGACACATGATTATAATGAGTGAGTAACCCAGTTCTGTTGATTGGTGCCCTTCAACATAGTTAAGCGGTAAGGGAGGCCTGACCACATGCTGGCCCATTATTGGTTTGCTTCAGGGCATTTGATGACCACTTGCTCTTTAATTGTTGCTGAGCAACCTAGGAGGTTTGGCCAGCCAGGGCAAATAATATATTAAGAAGGTCCCATTATTTATATGAAGTAAAACACACATCGACTTTTGGTGGGTGCTAGGAGTTCAACTACAACAACAGCTGAAGGGTCCCTGGTTGTCTCTGATAAAAAGTTATCCTACTGTCACCTTCTTGCCCTACTGTGTCCATCTTATTCTACTGTCTGCATCTTGTTCTACTGCTTGCATCTTGCCCTACTCTCTGCATCTTGCACTACTATTTCCATCTTGTTCTACTGTCTCCATTCTGCTGTCTCCATCTTGAATTACTGTCTCAGTCATGTTCTACTGTCTCCATGTTGTTCTACTGTCTTCATCTTGGTCTACTGTACCAATGTTGTTCAACTGTCTTCATCTTGTTCTACTATCTGCATCTTGTCCTACTGTCTCCATCTTGTTCTACTGTCTGCATCTTGTTCTACTGTTTCCATCTTTTTGTACTTTGTCCCTTCTACTGTCTCCATCTTGTTCTATTGTCTCCATCTTGTTCTACTGTCTGCATCTTGTTCTACTGTCTCCATTTTGTTATACTGTCTTCATTCTACGGTCTCCATCTTGTTCTACTGTCTCCATCTTGTTTTACTATCTGCTTCTTGTCCCACTGTCTGCATCTTGCCCTACTATTTCTATCTTGTCCTACTGTCTGCATCTTGTTCTACTGTCTCCATCTTGTCCTACTGTTTTCATCTTGCTCTACTTTCTCCATAGTGTTATACTGTTTGCATCTTGTCCTACTGTCTCCATCTTGTTCTACTGTCTCCATTCTACTGTCTCCATCTTGCCCTACTATTTCCATTTTTTCCTACTGTCTGCATCTTGTTCTACTGTCTACATCTTGTTCTTCATCTTGTTCTACTGTCTGCATCTTGTTCTACTGTCTCCATTCTACTGTCTCCATCTTGTCCTACTGTCTCCATCTTGTATTACTGTCTCAGTCTTGTTCTACTGTCTTCACTTGCCCTACTGCCTCCATCTTGTCCTACTGTCTTCATATTTTTCTACAGTCTGCATCTTGTTCTACTGTCTCCATCTTGATCTACTGTCTTCTTCTTGTTCTACTGTCTGCATCTTGTTCTACTGTCTCCATTCTACTGTCTCCATCTTGTCCTACTGTCTCCATCTTGTATTACTGTCTCAGTCTTGTTCTACTGTCTCCATGTTGCTCTACTGTCTCCATGTTGTTCTAATGTCTTCATCCTGGTCTATTGTCTCCACGTTGTTCTACTGTCTGCATCTGGTTCTACTGCCTCCATGTTGTTCTACTGTCTGCATCTTGCCCTACTGTTTCCATCTTGTTCTACTGTCTCCATTCTACTGTATCCATCTTGTCCTACTGTCTCCATCTTGTATTACTGTCTCAGTCTTGTTCTACTGTCTCCATGTTGCTCTAATGTCTCCATGTTGTTCTACTGTCTTCATCTTGTTCTACTGCCTCCATGTTGTTCTACTGTCTCCATCTTGTCCTACTGTCTCCATCTTGTATTACTGCTTAGTCTTGTTCTACTGTCTCCATCTTCTGTTCTACTGTCTCCATCTACTGTCTTCATCTGTTCTACTGTCTGCATCTTGTTCTACTGTCTCCATTCTACTGTCTCCATCTTGTCCTACTTTCTGCATCTTGTATTACTGTCTCAGTCTTGTTCTACTGTCTTCACTTGCCCTACTGCCTCCATCTTGTCCTACTGTCTTCATATTGTTCTACAGTATGCATCTTGTTCTACTGTCTCCATCTTGATCTACTGTCTTCATCTTGTTCTACTGTCTGCATCTTGTTCTACTGTCTCCATTCTACTGTCTCCATCTTGTCCTACTGTCTCCATCTTGTATTACTGTCTCAGTCTTGTTCTACTGTCTCCATGTTGCTCTACTGTCTCCATGTTGCTCTACTGTCTCCATGTTGTTCTACTGTCTTCATCGTGGTCTATTGTCTCCACGTTGTTCTACTGTCTGCATCTGGTTCTACTGCCTCCATGTTGTTCTACTGTCTGCATCTTGCCCTACTGTTTCCATCTTGTTCTAATGTCTCCATCTTGTCCTACTGTCTCCATCTTGTATTACTGTCTCAGTCTTGTTCTACTGTCTCCATGTTGCTCTACTGTCTCCATGTTGTTCTACTGTCTCCATGTTGTTCTACTGTCTTCATCTTGGTCTACTGTCTCCATGTTGTTCTACTGTCTCCATTCTACTGTTTCCATCTTGTTCTACTGTCTGCATCTTGTTCTA
Source organism: Xenopus laevis (assembly GCF_017654675.1). Classification (NCBI taxonomy): domain Eukaryota; kingdom Metazoa; phylum Chordata; class Amphibia; order Anura; family Pipidae; genus Xenopus; species Xenopus laevis. The sequence continues at coordinate 1,791,989 of NC_054379.1, forward strand.
CTGCCTGCATCTTACTCTAGTGCCACCATCTTCCCCACACTATCAACATAGTGTTCTGCTCTACCTGCCACTCTTCCTTCAATTGATGCTGGGTGCTGCCCCCCACTACCTCCATAAAGACAATTTTGTTCACATCTACAATTCCTGAGTTCTCCAAAATCCATCCCCTGCAAACAAAACTTTACTCAGTAATGCATTTACTGTAACTATCAGTTTATTTTTTAATTGCACAGGTAGCCTTGACCAAATACTCATAGTCTGGTAACTAATAAACACATTTATATTAGATGATCCTTTACTGTAATTCAGAGCTATACAACTGTACTGAATAGGCAGCATATTCTATTGTGCGTAATACATACAATGTTTATTGAATAATCTGATTCATGTTTTGAGTTGGGGGTCACTATTGCCACCTGCTGGTGTATAAACTGGAAAGAACTGATGGGACTATTAAAATTTGCTTAGAAGCATAAAATATATGAAATACAAAAAATTCACAGCTTCACATCTTAAAATAAATATTTATATAATATGTATATTTAATAAGAATGTTTTCCTTGTAGTGGTGTTCACAATACTGAAATATGTATACTCACATACACATTCACCTGGAAATACTTAAAAGTCCACCTTTAAGTTAACTTTTAGTATGTTTTAGAAGGCTAATTCTAAGCAATTTCTCAATTGGTCTTCATTATTTATATTTTTATAGTTTTTTTAATTATTTGCCCTCTTCATCTGCCTTTTTCTGACCTCATCTAAAAACAAATGCTCTGTAAGGCTACAAATGTATTGTTATTGCTACTTTTTATTATTCAAACTGGACAGCTGCTGAATACCACAAATAATAAATGAAAACCAATTGCAAATTGTCTCAGAATATCCCTCTCTACATCATACTAACAGTTAATTTAAAGGTGAACAACCCCTTTAATGAATAAAGTTTGCAGTATTAATGCACCAATCAAAATTACATTTCTCTTATATAACGTGTATAGATTTTTTTCTTCTATCTTTAAGAGTATCTCTGCAGCATTCCTCTGTATTCCTCTATGTTTGAACATTGTTAAATAATGTGCCACTTAAATATGTGTAATGTAACTTTCTTATAATATATTAACAGGGTCATTTGTGATTTAAAAGGTGCAAATGACTAAATAAGAAAGAAGTAGCATTATAAAGTGTCAGGACGAAAAACAAAACGGAAGGAAGTCACTTGCCCAAAGATCTTATACAGGGTCACACTGGCCTGGTAGAGATATCAGGGAATATTCCTGTGTACCCCAAGTTCAGTTCCCATCTGTACTTCACTGCTGTCCCCACAATTACTCGTTAGTCTTGCATTGTCTTTAGTCCATCATTCTGTATCAGGGCCAATAACAGTGAGCTACCTTCCACAAAAGATTAGGGTTAGGGTTATAAAGTAGCAAGAGAGACAATATGTTGAAGGGGAAATGGGGCACAAAGGTAGAGATAAAGGTAGAGATGTGTGGTGTTGTATCAGGATGAAAGTCTAAAATACAATGTATATGTGCAGCGCCATTCTGCACATATACATAAAACACAAAACAAATCCTGCTTACAAATGAGTACATTTTCCCTTTCCTATTGTACGTTCCATAATATATTACAGGTACCTGATTACATTTATTCATTTCTCAACCATTCATTTCTCAACCATTCTATAAAGATCTGGAAAGCTCTCTTTCTCTATATATATCAATTTATATAACAAGACACCTTCCATCTTGTCCTACTGTCTTCATCTTGTTCTACTGTCTGCATCTTGCCCTACTGTTTCCATCTTGTTCTACTGTCTCCATTCTACTGTCTTCATCTTGTTCTACTGTCTTCACTTGTTCTACTGTCTCCATCTTGTTCTACTTTCTGCATCTTGCCCTACTGTTTCCATCTTGTTGTATTGTCTCCATTCTAATGTTTCCACCTTGTTCTACTGTTTCCATATTGTTCTACTGTTGGTATCTTATTCAATCTCCATGGTGTTCTACTGTCTCCACTTGTTCTACTGTCTCCATCTTGTCCTATTGTCTTCATCTTGTTCTACTTTCTCCATCTTGTTCTACTGTCGGCATCTTGTTTCCCTGTCTCCATGGTGTTCTACTGTCTTCATCTTGTTCTACTGTCTCCATTGTGTTCAACTGTCTGCATTTTGCCCTACTGTTTCCATCTTGTTCTACTGTTTCCATCTTGTTCTACTGTCTGCATCTTGTTCTATTGTCTCCATCTGTTCTACAGTCTGCATCTTGCCCTACTGTTTCCATCTTGTTCTACTGTCTCCATTCTACTGTCTACATCTTGTTCTACTGTCTTCACTCGTTCTACTGTCTCCATTCTACTGTCTACATCTTGTTCTATTGTCTTCACTTATTCTACTGCCTCCATCTTGTCCTACTGTCTTCATCTTGTTCTACTGTCTCCATCTTGTTCTACTTTCTGCATCTTGCCCTACTTGTTGTATTGTCTCCATTCTACTGTTTCCACCTTGTTCTACTGTTTCCATCTTGTTCTACTGTTGGTATTTTGTTCTATCTCCATGGTGTTCTACTGTCTTCACTTGTTCTACTGTCTCCATCTTGTCCTACTGTCTTCATCTTGTTCTACTTTCTCCATCTTGTTCTACTGTCGGCATCTTGTTCTACAGTCTCCATGGTGTTCTACTGTTTCCATTTTGTTTTACTGTTTCCATCTTGTTCTACTGTCTGCATCTTGTTCTATTGTCTCCATCTGTTCTACTGTCTGCATCTTGCCCTACTGTTTCCATCTTGTTCTACTGTCTCCATTCTACTATCTCCATCTTGTTCTACTGTCTCCACCTTGTCCTACTGTCTGCATCTTGTTCTACTGTCTCCATCTTGTTCTGCTGTCTCCGTCGTGCCCTATGGTCCCCATGTTGTTGTACTGTTTCCATCTTGTTCTTCTGTCTGCCTCTTGCCCTACTGTTTCATCTTGCTCTACTGTCTCCATTCTACTGTCTCCATTATGTCTCCATTCTACTGTCTCCATCTTGTTATACTATCTCCACCTTGTCCTACTGTCTGCATTTTGTTCTACTGTCTCCATATTGTTCTACTGTCTGCATCTTGGCCTGTTATTGTATCAGGATGAAAGTCTATTATACAACGTGTGAATGAGCAGGCAACCAATCACATGCTGTTCCCCAATACACAATGTGCAATGTTCAACAAAAGATCCATATTTGCTCTTATCTATAAGACACACAAATGGACTGTTCCTGCTGCCCAATTCACATATCGACAGAGCCTTTGGCAAAGGGCCACTCTCCCAGATACAAAGAGCCTTTAATTACTGTATATGTGCAGCGCTATACTCCTCTTGTAGGCTGGTGCTTCCTAAATAGCAAAAGAGAACTTCTTTCCCTTTCACCAGGGCAAACAATATGGTGGTCAGTGCTCATATGGTAAAATAAGAAGATGCAGTGGAAAGGAAAATAAACATAAAACAAATCCTGCTTGCTTTCCTACTGTACTTTCCATAATAAATTACAGGCACCTGATTACATTGATATATTTCGCAACCATTTTATATAGATCTGGAAAGCTCTCTGTATATATATCAATTTATATAACAAGACACCTTTAATATCAAACCGACTTTAGTGGAAGAATACAGGCTTTCCTTAGAAAAACCCATCATCTGAAAAGTAAACAGCACGTAGACTATAAATAATGGTAGTTGCACAAGCTAAAACAGCTGGCCAGGTATGTTGATTTTAGTGGAATTGATCACAGTAGTACAATCGGCTCTTTCTTGGACGTGTTTTAAAGAGTGTGTATGAACAGCAATGAGGATATGTAAATGTTTGGAGTTTACATTAAGCCAATATGATGTGATAACATCCTATTCAAAGTAGCACAAACACCTTTAACGAACAGACGAGGGGAAATAGATCATTAAAGGGGCATTAACTATGAAATGCAAGTTGTATTCATTTTCAGGCACACAGCTCCCCTGGAAAGTATCACTGGGAAACATGGCCATTTCAAATCCTTTCTTCTACCCCCAATGGAGATCTCAGAATTCAGTATGCAATTTAATACATGGTGCTCATATATGCTTCCCCCCATCCCTCAGTCACAGTTCAGATGGAATTCAGAAGACCAATGTCAGATCTGCAATCGTCAAGCTGTTTTTGAGTAGAAACTCTGAATGGCTGAAGTATCATGGGTTGGACATCCTTGACTAAGGCTTATGTCACGCGCAGAGGTTTATTGTGTTCTGCATAGCAAGTCAGGATTGTGGCACAGAAATACACTTTTCTCGACAGCACGTAAACGAATAAATTGTGAAGCTTTGTGTAACAAATATTGTAGAAACTCATGCATTATATAAACTTATGTCCAGAACAGTCAGTAAATGTCATGATTCTATGCCAGTTTCTATGCAGTTTGAGTAGATTAGCAGCAAAATGTGTTCATGAATTTCACAAAGTCCAATGAAGTATATGATTTCAGGTGCCTTAAATAATCTTATAACTAGTTGTAAGGTTGGGCCTCCACATATTTGGCTGATTTAAAACCCTGGTCTGTGTAATGGCATTGGACTTCTCCAATGTGCCAAGTGGTGATTATGGGAGTAGCTGTGTTAATTGTCCATCTGATTCTGTATTTGACCAGTTACATGTTATTAACCAATTAGAGCAGTGATCCCCAACCACTGGCTTGTGAGTAACATGTTGGATGTTGCTCCCAGTGGCCTCAAAGCAGGAGCTTATTTTTGAATTCCAGACTTGGAGGCAAGTTTTGGTTGTCTAAAAACCAGGTGTACTGCCACACAGAACCTCCTGTAGGCTTAACCTAGTGTTTTTGGAGAATATTCCCTTACTTTTGCTATTGTTGTTTTTGTTTACCACAGCCAACATACCTGCTCAGCTTCAGCCTTTAACAAACCATGTCCTGCCTGCTCTCTGTTGCTGACCTAGGCCTGTTTACTGATCTCAACCTGCCTATTTCTGGTTCCTCACCTCAGTTGGTCTAGGGACTTTGTCCTGGATGCCTCCAGTTGCTAACCTTTGCCTGTCTGTGGTTACCTCCTATTTTGTTTTTGGCTGGAGCTCTCTGTTACTTTCTACAAGCTTTCTGCAGGTCTTCATGTTTATATTAACAAGTATGTTTGAAGAGAAGTAGCATCATCTATAATGCCTAAAACACCACAGTGCCTATGAGAATACTACAGGGCCAAGTGGGGTGGAGTGTGGCAGGAGAGCTGGACAATACTTGGCCCTGTAGTAATGTCACAGGCCCTGTGCTGTTTGAGGGTTTTGAAGGGTGATGCTACTTCTCTCCAAACGGAGTCCAACATACTGGTAAGGATTTCTGTGACAACAAAACCAATTCCTATTATGGACCCTGGAAAGATTTTCCCTGTGGATCACGGATTTAACGCAAGCAGTAAGAGAAGTACAAAATGGCTTTTATGTCATGCAATAGGAAATTCAGGAATTTCATGCAACTGGCACTGCTACGGTGGCTGCTTTTCCCAGTATTATTGATAGTACTGTCCATCAATGTTCTAATACATCACATCTGCTTTATCATCTTCCTACAACCCCAAATGTATGCTATGGAGCAACTGAACCCTGGAGCCATTATATTTATTTTGGGTGGGAAGCACAATGATTGGGCTCGTCAACTTATGGAACAAGATTACTGGCAGGTTCAAATACAACTGTAGGCATTATCCAGTTTGTATGCACCATCCCACTACTGTAGAGGCTGAATTGTGCTCACTCCCAACAAAGTTGTAGGCCGGAGAAAGACTATACAGCAAAAGGTCCATTGGCATGCAGTAGAATGATGCTGCTCTGATCTATCACTACCATCAAGGAGTTTCTTTCTAACTTTCTAATAGTCGAACGTTGGCAAGACTTTCAGTTCCTGAATCCTTGGAGGAGCTTATACAAGGGGTATATATCTTATCCACTTTGGATTTTTTTGCCTTTATTGATGCTGAACACCTACTGAAGAACTACTCTATGTGATCAATTGTCCTCAATCAGAGACTGTTGAGCGTTTATCTATTCTGTTCACAATCTCTATTACTCTTTGCCTTCCATTGCAGAGGATAAATAATGCCCCAGTATTCTGGTAAGAGAAATTGCTTTATGTGCTTGACATTTGCCAATCAACACTGGATTCCTTAGAGCCAAAGAAATGTTCATATTCATACTACTTAATGTCCAAGCCTCTCTACTAGAAAAACTTGAGGTGTTCCACTTCCTAGGCTTTTTTCCCCTAATGCCTATTCACTTGATCATGATGGATTATATTTCTATGAGATTAAATTGTGTCCAGTGTTAAAACTCTAAACATTGGATTTGCCCCAAAAATGTTTTGGTAATAAAAGTTTGCATTACAAATGTTTGATGTTGTGACCTTTGTCTAGAAGCAAGACTTGAAATTCTAAACTGTTTATAACAACCTCTTCCTCCTCCAAAAGGAGGAGAAGGATATTATTGTGAAGCCTATTTCATTCAGCTGAAACTTCCTTGTGCTGCTGAAACTGTGGATGGTTTCATTCAAGAATTTGTCTTCAATGTCTCCCTGATTAAACTATTTGTTTTAAAAGGATTATTGAGTGCTACATTCATCATTATATACAGTATAAGTGTGTTCTTCATATTTCATATCACCCATTGGCTAAATAAAAAAAAACGAACCAGATAATGAGACTTAAATGCCTAATTAAATGGAAAGAATATTGTCAACGGAACTAGAGCAACTTAGCACTTGCGTATATTTGCAAGTTATTTCTTACATCAGAGAGGAAGCTCCTCAAGCCAGAAGAAAAGCAGAATTGCAGAAAGCAGAAATAGTTTGATGGCAGTATCCCTTTAAAAAAAACAGTTCCATTTGCAAAAAATGAATAAACACAAAAGCCTATGTGAGAATTTGATTGTGTGTAGTATGGGATGAAGCAAAGTTTATACTCTTAAGCAATAAAAACAAACCATTAAACTAACCAAGCATTGTCAGGAAGTATAAAACTGCTCTTGAAACTTTGCAGTTACTATACAAAACCTTTCATAAACTCAGTTTCCTGATCTTCATTAAACATTAACATTAAACTGCCATAGGGCAATTAGCTACACTACAGGGGGCAAATTCACTAAGATTCGTAGTTGCGCCAGGCGTAACTTTGCCGCACTTCGCCAGGCATAGTTTCGCCAGCGCTCAGCAAATTCACTAAAATCCGAAGTTGCGCTCAGGGGTAGCGTAAGGTTGCGAAGTTGCGCTAGCGTTGATTCGCTAAGCGAAGCGAAGTTACGCTAGCGATGGTTAATTTGCATACGGCGCCAAATTCAAATTTCAATGGAGGAATACGTATCAGCACTACAAATGCCTGGGAAACCTTCAAATCAGCAAATAAAATGTTTATTTTGCCCTACACATGTGCCCACTGTATAGTTAAGTTGCCATGAGTTAGGAAATGTAGGGGGGAAGGAGGGGAGCCCCAAAAATGTTTTCGATCTTTTTCAGCCTATCACCCATAATGTAGAAAACACGCCAGCGTTTTTTGGGACTCAGAAAAAATTTGAACTTTTTTTGAAACAATCCCTATCTACTCTATTGCGCTTCGCCTGGTCTGAGGCGGCGAAGGAAGTCTGGCGTAAAAGGTAGCGTTCAGTACAATGCGCGCGTTACTGAATTTGCGTAGTTACGTCCGTTGCGCATATTCGCCAGGCGTAAGGGTGCGAAGTAACACTAGCGAGTGTACGCCAGCGTTCGTTAGTGAATTTGCGAAGTAACAAAAATGACCAACGCTAGCGAATTAACGCTAGCGTTAGGCGCTTCGGCGCTTAGTGAATTTGCCCCCAAAAATCAATAAAATAAGCAGCTTGAAAATAATAAAGGCCTGTAACAGTGAAACAGCTTTAGATTTCATCTTTCCAGCACTGTGTCAAAGAATGTTCACGTACAGACTATATAACAAGTTATCAGTTCAAATAATTAAAAGTATGGGAAAATGCTGAAAATACACTTTCAAGCTAAAAACAAAAATAGCTCAACATGAGTGAGTGGCAAAGAAAGACATGGGGAGGGCCTTATTTATTAAAATCTGAATTTTTCTGACCATTTAAATAAAAAAAGTACGACCACACTACAATCCATGATTGGAACTTATTATTATTCAAACAGCACAATTTAATCGGATCGGGGACAACACAAAAAAAATCTAGCACAAATCCAAATCCTACAGTTTTTTTCCAGAATCCCCAGTTTTTGGGGCTTTTTCCATAAAGATTTTTGGCCCATAAGTCTGAAAAAGTCCGATTTTTGGGCTAATGTCAGAGCAGACCTCAGTAACCTACAAATAGGATAGGAACCTCTCCCATTGACTTATATACAACCTCGGTAGGTCTGAGATTCCGGATTTTCAGATTCTGACTTTTTCCATCCTTATAATAAATCTCCAAAAAGTCGAGGTTTTTTTTCCACTAAAACTTCAAATTTCATAGTATAAAGAAAGTTTTTGGTGTTCGGACTTTAATAAATAATCCCTTTAGTGTGTGTGGCCTATAAGCTTTGAAGGCAAAGTAAATGAAGAAAGTCTGAAGCCGCTTATCAGTTAAAAAAAAATAGAAAGGTTTCCCACTGTACAATTAGGTCAAGTCAAGTTGCTCAATCATTGAAAAATGCACAGAGACAGAAACACCATCAAAAGAGGAAGAAACTGATAATAAAGTTGTGAAACTGACCAATAAAATTGATTAGCCGAAGGGCAGTGCAGAGCAGATAACAGGAGGCAGCAGTTTCTCCAAAGCAAGTCCAGTGATAAAATGTTTCATGAGCTCAGGAATGTTTCAAGATGGAAATCTATAGGATCCTTTATCTTCTTTAAAAGCCACAAGTGGGTTGATTGCTTAACCTATTTAATTGTCCTGAGAAGAATGTTACTTCAAGAAGTTTGCTCACCACCCCCCACTACACCAAAGGGGGAAAAAAGACAATGAATGGAATGAAAACTAAAGTACAGATGAAACGTTATAGAGTTCACTCATTCTCAGACCTGTCCTTGGGGTTTTGGATTATTGACACTAGTGATCTTGGACATAAATCTGGGACAGATCCTACCAGCGATTTTATAGGAATATTCCAAAAAAAATGCTACTTGATAGAAACCAGAGAAAAATCCTAGGTAGCAATTCACACCTGAACTAACTGAATATGAAACTAAGTAACAAATATGAAAATACTGAAATATATTACTATAACTTCCTGAAATAACACTATCCGTCTTAGACATGTTAATATATATGCTATAAACCACCCTCCAAGAACATCACTATTGTAAACACAGGTAACAGTGCCAATATAAATAACTAGAGTAAATGATTAATACAAAGTATATACAAACACTGGTATGGTTCTTAGATTAATGAAGCATTTCATCCGCAGTTTGATCAGGATTTTGCATAAAATAGTGGACTTATGGTCAAATAGTTGTAGATAGTTTGTGTTAAGTTTGTGTTAAGACCATACATTAAAAGATCTTTGAGGCTGACTAACTCGCTGGGCACTAGGGCCAAATCTTCAGATTACAACAATGGGGATACGGGCTGTTGGGGCAAGGACCACATCAACATGTCAATTGTATTTTTAGACCTACCCAAGCAGTATCTGTCCGGTTTTCAAGTGCCCTATACACGGGCAGATATTCTGCCATCTCGGACTGAAGGGGCTGAATAGGCATCAAAAATCTGCCCGTGTATGGCCAACAAATGGACAGAAATGAATTGGCGAGGCCCTGCATGGCTCAATACTGTTGTTTACCTTCATGACATAAACTTCTTCACCTGCAATGCACCATGCAGCCACCAAGAGTGTGAACCTGCCAATTCAATATTCAAATCCAAATTGAAAGTGCCCCAGCAAGGTGACATACATGCCATGATTGAGCAGAATATCCCAAACTACTTGACCAAATCTGGGCATACTGTATATGGACAGCTTAGGACAACGACTAGATAAAATGTTACCAAACCTCAAGGGCAACACACAGAAGTGCCTGAGGGGGAGATCACCAGAAGCTGGGGAATCATTGCCTTTGAGGTTAACATGCCAGGAGGTTCTGTTTGGCAGTAAACCAGGTTTTTATGCAACCTAAAAACCTGGAATTCACAAAGAAGCATCTGCTTTGAGACCATTGATTGCAACATCCAAGTTGGGGCCCTAGGCCGATCTTTGCTCTGTAGTGCTTCAAATCTGCTCATCTGTCAGCCCTAGGTCATGGCAGCCAATATATTGCAAAGCTGGGCCTGTACTGAGATTGTAAGCATTAGAGTAGGGTTATCCAGCTGGATGGAAACCATTTTTTTGGATCCCAGTCTTCACAGGCTTCTTTGTATGACATAATAATTTCAATAGAATTAGCAGTACACGTGAAACATTGAACACCCCTGGCATAGAGCATGATTGAATCTTAATTGCTTATTGAACTCAGGAAACAGACATTTGTGGAAGCACCTGGTTTTGATGTACTTTTCATCTTTGATTTAAACAAGTTTCCTTTACTTTGGCAGTTACAGTACTTGTTAGTGTTTATGAACACATTGGAACAGCTCGTGAATTGACCTCTAAACCCCTTTAATATTTTCATAGGGGGGATGTATTTTCTTGTGTGATGTATGAGTGGCATTTCTCACACTAAAAACATGATTTATAGGTAAGAAGAGTCTGCGTGGGAGATCCATGACTGTTGGACTATTTACAGCTTCATATATTATAGTTAGTGACCTATTCCTCATAGTCCTGTGTGATGACAGTAAGACACAGTTGTTTTATTACAGTTCTAATGTTTCAACTAAGATAACAAATACAGCTTGTGCGCATTTTGAGAGATGTATGACCTATCAGTAGAGTATGCATCCCAAGTCCCTTCCTCAGATGGATAGAAAACCAACTAACTGGAGAGAGCATGAGCTAGCTCTACTTAAAAGCTTATACAAATCGTAGTAGGTTTGACTTAGTTGCAAATGACCCATATGAAATATCACTGTTTTAGTACCAACCATCTAGGCTCTGTGTTATTTGTTTCATCTTCATGTTGACCAAGAACTAAACAGATGCCATTTGAGATTAACCCGGGACCATGCAATGTTCTATTGAGAAACAATACTGAGCAACTAACAACTAATAACTGACTGGATGCAACTAAATCTCAACATACTAGGACTTTTAGTCTATGATGATGCTCAGCAATATTTTGGGCACCTTTTAATGTATCCTACTAGACCAGTTATCCCCAACCAGCAGCTCATGAGTAACATGTTGCTCACTAACTATCCACTAACTTGGATGTTGCTCTCAGTGGCCTCAAAACGGGTGCTTACACTTGAATTCCAGTCTTGGAGGCAAGTTTTGATTGCATAAAAACCAGGTGTACTGCCAAACAGAGTCTCCTGTAGTCTGCCAATCCACATAGGGGCCACCAAATAGCCAATTAGAGCCTTTATTTGGCACCCCAGGAAGTTTTTGCATGCCTGTGTTGCTCACCAACTCTTTTTATTTTTTAATGTGGCTCAAGGGTAAAAAAAGAGTTGGGGACCCCTGTACTAGACCATTCTAAAAATACACAATGAATGGAAATAAATGAGGTCCTAACTGATGCCAAACTTCATATGACTGAAGAATAATGTTTGGGGTTATCCAATACAAGTCAAAAACTTTGCATCTACCATAGCCTCCAATGTTTGGGATCCAATGACCATAAAGGTGACCTGCTGAATGTTTTTATGGGTTAGTAGAACTGGTGCAATCTTTTTAACATATGACATTACCATAAATTACATGCACAGTAACTGTCTACAAATTAAGGAGCTACAAGTTTATCCAAACAAAAGTTAAAATTTAAGAGGTCTTTGTGCGTTTGCCAGCGACAGATTTACTACACTTTCAACTTGTTTATTTGTGAAGATCCAAATGTAGCATTTTTCCTGGAGTACCGATTTAGAACTTGTGGAACAGTATACAAAAAGGCTTATTCCGTCACTGGCATTCAAGGAAACTGGCAAACTTCAGTTTAAATGTCTTAATATAAGAGCAACATCTCAGAGAATTAATGACCATTTAAGTGTTCAAACATACCAAGAAGTCAATTTGTAAACACAAAACAGAGCGCTTTTGTATATATGATTTCTGGCACATTCCTCATCGCTACACCAAGTACAAAAATAATTCTTGCCCCAAACACAAGTAGAGATCATGCAGTAACTGTGCCCAATAGCATGAGAGCTTGATTTCCAAGCCATGGCACATTGATGTTCTTCATGAATAAGTCTACCATGGTAGCTGATCAAGGATAAGTCAAATAGCAGGAAGGAATGCAGAACATATCAGGCAAGGACTCATCTACAGGAAGTCTTTAATAGATTGGGAGGTCATATTAGTCAAACATGTGCTCTCTTGATGAAACCTAACTCGTGGGTCTACCTTTGGCCACCTTTAGTTGACTGGTACAAGACATTGCTTTTGTTCAGTGGTGAGTGAATAATAATTTAATACAAACAATCCAGGAAATGTTGGAACCTGTACATTAATTCCCTTAAACATATGTTATGATGGGAATGGCAGAATGCAGAAGGTTTAAACTTAAAAAAAAACTTATGCCAACAAGTGCATGAGTCAATTTAAACTCTTTAAAAAAAATTTTTAAGCTTTCATGCTAGAACTCGCCACAGGAAATATAGATGACTACATAATCACTTGCTTTAAGTAAGAATTATCTCTAAAAGGCCACCTGGGACAATGTATCAATAGTCAATTATCTTACCAGTAATTATTGGAGTGTGGGAAGGCCCAGAGATAACCAAGATATGCTCCACACTTCCTCTCGTGGAAATGAGGGACTTTCCAGACAAAAATGAGGTGCCATCTCTGAAAAAAGTTACTCTTCAATGTCCCCTTCTCATTGAAGAGTAAGTCAAAGTCAAAGTCACTTATTTCAAAAGACACTTGGGTCTAATACAGTGTTAAGGCAAAAGGAGTACACATTAATGTATACAAGCTCCTCCTACCTCCATGAGATAAATCTTATATTATATCTTTATGTTCACTATTGTTCCCCTTTAGGTTTCTGCCAAACTAATTATCAAATGACACTAAAGTCCAGACAACTGTATATAGTGTGACCCAAATGTAGGCTGAAGAGGATACAGGTTATAAGAGGATACTTTACAATGCTTCCTAAAATAAAAGTTGGCTCTATATAATATAAATATTAGCAGTGATATCGAACTACCTCCATTTCAACATGCAGCTTGTGATCTAAATTCTTTCTTGGCATTTTATCGTTTTTTGAACAGTAGAGCTGTATTATGTGAATTGTTTTCTGCCAGGAGGAAACAAAAACTCCATACACAATATATCTTACATTAACAGAACTGGAAGTCTGTATTTCTTCATTTATTGGTGAAATCTTGACATTTCGAACTTTTTTCTTTTTTTAAACTGTTGCCCTTTAACACAAAAGTTGTGAGGCAATAAAAGAGTGGCGACTGAGGTGAAAACTCGAGAAGAAATTGTAACACAAGTAGCTAGTAGAGGAGAGAAAAGTTCAGTAGAAAAACAAAAAAGGTATAAAAATAGCAGAAGGAAACAAAATCAAAATTCTAAAACACAAATCTTTTAGGACTTAAAATATTTTAAATAAATTAAATATTTTTAAGAGATATCAGAGCTATTGCTGTATATAATCCCAGAAGCACTTGTGCGTGTGATATTTAAATTTGTCAAATTTAAGAACAATTTATTTTAAATCATGCCACTTTCCAATGTTCTTCCCACCCAGCCAAGCTTTATTTCTTTTTTTAAATTCTTATGAGGAAAAAAAATTCAACTGGCCCAAATGAATTCTCAAAAAAAAAATTTGAAAATGGCAGTAGTTGTTTTCGGCAATTATTACATGTATGAATTCCAATTCTAAATTTGCAAAGCAATGCACAATGGACTGGACTTCGTACATTATAAAAATGCATGTTAATTGCACAATATGGAGGATTTACCAATGAACCAACACATCATCAAGTTTATAACTAATGACCTTGAAATTAGCTTTATAGAAAATATAAAAAACTTGCCATATAACCAGCTGTGTATATATAATTTAAAAAAAAGAAAAAAACACTTTCAGTAACATATTTACAAACCCTATATTTTCTCTGTTGATTACATATAAATACAAAACAACTATTTTTTTCCTTAAAAAGTGGTTATAATGGTAAATAAATACAAAATAGGAATCTGACCATTATACTTCATGTGCTGGGTACAAACCCTTATAAAAATGTACAACTAAAAAGGAATATTTCTCAGATTAAAATATTTGCTTCCCAGCCTCCGTGTAGACATAAATATATTTTCAAAATAATTGTTTCATCATTTTTCAAAGCATAAATATAGTCTCCAAAAGGAAATATTAAAGTGTCAGCTTTCTTGTCTCTGGCTTGTGTGTCCCCGCCTAACGGCACCCGCACCCCTCCACGACCATGTCTTGATAATTCTTTAATACTACTTTTTCATTCTCATCAAGATAGAGCATGGAGATGGCACTGAGTTCTGTGGGGACGCAGCAAGCTTTGGGAATGTTTGTGTTGACGGAATTCACCAAAGTTTGTACGATTGCATGGTTTGTAGAGTTTAAATGGTCTGCCAGTGGAAAAGGACATTCCCCGTGGCAGTAAAAGGCATGATACCCAGGTGGGGCAACAATCCAGTCATTCCAACCAACGTCACTGAAATCTACGTACAACGGATGCCTCCTGCAGCTCGATTTAAGGCGTTTACGTTGTTTGTGCCTAGCTTGCCGTTTTTGTCTTTTGTGAAGAGCATATCCTTTGCCATCATGGCTAAAAGTTACCAATAATGGCCGTATCCGAGGCCAGTGACCTTTATCCAGGGTTAAAGACCTACTAATCCTCACATGCCTCTTGGGCACATTTGTGTCATTGTCCAAGTGAGTCACTTCAACAACAAACCCATGGTTAGGCTGTTTATGTGCAATCCACCGTGTAATTGCCGGCGTCACATCAAAACTTTCCCATTTGCTTTCATTATGATGGATCAGTCTGGTGTCCAATAGTCTTACAACAGGGCCCCGGGAGGCAGCCGCCGCTGGCTTGACAATGTCATAAATATTAATCCGATGAAGTTTGCTGCCGTCAGTCTCAAATGGCTCTTGGACCTGCTCTCGAAAAATCCGGAGCTCAGAAGACGTGACCAGCTCCTCATCTGGAATTGAAGAAAGGTTGAAGAAGAATCGTTGGATTGTTTTCTCACCAGACTCTGGAATTTCTTCCATGGTTTCTAATTTTCAAAAGGAAGAGAAGTATTACAATTAAAGGAAATAAGTTGATATTCTTATACAAAATTATCTTAAATTGAGTTTCACCACCTACAACTACCGATTGCAAAAGGTGGAAAAGAGTTGACCAAGATTAAGTTGGCCATACATTAACAGGTCTTTGCCCAATATGACCCCCCCATGTGCGGGGCCAGCCAACCAGGCTGATCATACTTCAGACCACATGAATGTATCAATGCAGTCCTTGCCCGACATGATCCCCAAACCTGTCCAATAGATGTTATCTTGCCAGATACCAGTAGGATATGCAATCGGGAGGTCCCAATACACGAGCCAAATTCATGGACTCACTAATAACTCTAGGCTTTGTGGTTATGACCAAACAAGACCCTAGGGGTCACCTACAGGCTGCCACTTCTCATTTCACACTGATGTACACCCACCCAGTTAGCGGATGATCACAAATCTTGGATCCACTGCCTCCCTAATAAACAGTGGCCAATACGGACTACAAATATTTTATATTTTATCACTATAGGAAGGTTCTCAATTAATTTACCATTGCAATGGAAATATGAAATAGTAATGTACAGTCACTTCTTAATATAGCTGGACCTCTATAATGTCTCCTATGCTTACTACTAAATAGATCCTCCTAAAAATACATATGAAAATATATGTTCATTTAAAGGTAACCCATTCTCTAATGGCATCCCCTTTATAAAACAAACTTTGACCAGAGTTTTCCCCTACATTCTGTGAGTTTTCCCTACATTCTGTAACTTTCATGTTACAGGACCTGCTTGCAGTTTCAGCACTGTATAACACTCCATTGTTGCCTGACTTCCCACCACCCCACTATGAAATACATTTCTAGATGTGACCACACAAAGTGAGGGGATAGTGTACATCATAATTCTTTAGACCAGATTAAGCCACCTGAAAAAAATGCACTCAAAACACACGTTTATTTGTATATTGGTAAGTCCCCAAACACTATGAAAGCGAAGATTATTCCCCCATAAATGTATTTCTTGGCTGCAGCTTTAAACCGGTTAAACGTTGCTTTAAAGTCAAGTCTTTGCAAACCTTGACTCCAAAGCAGAGACTCCGCTATTTATTACTGAAGAGTTTACTCTCATACGTAAAAGGTGCAGCAAACCACATGAAAGGAGCAGGTTTTTAATCAATATTTTTGCCCTCGTTTTCTACAGAACAATTAGTGCCCTGGAGGGAAATGACCTTGTGGGTAATTTTTGTGAAACTCTTAGATCGTGGTCCATAGAGAATTAGGTAAAGCTGTGATTTCTGTGTGACCTCTCAGAATTTCACATTGACGGGCTTCTTAATAAACCTCCCTTATGGTTTCCCTGCAGTCACACCGCCGTATAGAAGTTATAAATGATTTACATTTAGAAAATGTTCCCTTTCCCCATATTTAGGCTTCTATGGTTTATATTTCAACACAAGAATCAAATAAAGGAATCACAAAGATGTTGTTTAATATTTTTTTTGTTTAAATGAATAGCCTCTTTAAACACCAAACTATAACCAGAAAGCACTATTTATTATGATTCCCTCTGTTTTTTTTGTTTTTTCTAGAGGTGGGAGACCTAAAACACCCAGGCAATAAGTTAGAAAGCACTACATAAGCGATTTCCTAAAAGCTGGGAAAACCAGCAATGCAAACAGCCTTAGGAAGTGGGGGAATTAGTGGTGCCGGTGGCAGTAGACTTTACAGGACATCCTGTGGGCTCCTTGCAACAGAGAAGTCTGCAAAATGTTTGCCACTTTCACCCCCTCTGGTTTGTTCACTTATTTGTTTATTTGAAATCTGCAGATAAATGAGGTCAGGGGGCGCACTGGGGTATATTTTTTTTTCTTAAAACAATCACCATTAAATACATTCCCTAAAGGCTCATGCATGAAGGCTACAGAAGCTTTCATGACTGGGCGTGAGAATAAAGTGCTGGGACTATTCACTATGTTCTCTATGCCATGAAGTCCTATCACAATGCAGCAACTAGAAAGTTGCTGCAGCTCTTAGTTGCAACATCTAAGTTGCATACGATGCCCAACATAATATGCAGGAACATGATATGTTGTCCATCAATGTATTACTTGAATAAGAGAGTGGCAATCTAGTTTTGCTTTACAAATTAAATGCATCCTTTCCTTAGAGCACAAAACAAGTCAAGACTCTTTATCAGCAAATGTCATAAGTTTCAGTAGGATCAACCGGAAACAGCCCCAGAAACTAGCTATGGCTGATGTAATGTTACGAAGTGATAGCAATAAAAACATGGATGACCAGGCATCACGTGTCCAAACCCTATAGTTGATGGAAATTGTCATCAACACAGTGCCATGTGCCATGTGCCACAAAAATGGCACAAGAAAATTCTAAAAACCATTACACTATTTGCCTTGATAGCTTTTTGGCATTGACAATAGAGACAAGTCTCTTCTTCTTGTGATGATATTGGGTACCTCTATGGTAGTCATGCTGATTGTAAACAATTGCACTTGGTCTAGTTACATAGTTAAATTGGGTTGAAAAAAGACAAAGTCCATCAAGTTCAACCCCTCCAAATGAAGTGACCTTCCTCTTCACAAGGTCAGAAGAAAAAGCAACACAACTTTAGTGGAAACACCATGAAAGGAAATTTTATTGGTGCTGAAGTAAAAAGTGTAATTAGGGGCACATTTAAGAGATTCAACAAACACAATAGGAGGGCTTGTGGCTATGAGCTAACTGCTGACAGCACTGTATAGTTCGGTTCTGTAGTTCTAGAAGGGTCATTACATCAAACATACAAATAGAGCAAGTAAAGAGGGCCCTGCTCATTAGAGCTTGCAATCTGAAAGCATAAAGGCAATGTATGTGAAATGCCAGCTAACTGGACTCATGACTTCTACCATTATAATATTGTCAGGTGACAACCTTGGTCTGTGTCGCACTAGCCCAATTGGACAAGATGTAGAGATCACAGTATTATACTTCTATCTGCTAGCTAATGGTCATTCCTACCCAGAATGGTCTTCCCTCACTCACTCTAAAGACGCATACTGTCTACACTAGGATGCAGAATTTGCTTGCTCTACATTTTATAATTATACAACAGTCCCCCATTTAATAATAACTTAAACCTTCAACAGGTTGGCAACAAGGGTTCATGCCAAGGCTGACACTAAAGATTGGTCTAGTTGTAAGTTCTGGCTATGCCAGATGCTTAGACTTGTGGTCTTCATAGGGAACGTCAACAAACTGCAACCCATAAAAACCATAAAACCTCAAAGGCAGCCTGGCACAGGGTACAGAGGCAGAACAATCTGACCCAAACTCAATCCCATGATCAACTGAAGACCATGGCAAGCACAAAAGGGCATCCTGAGCTTTAGAATCTAAAGTTGTTTCATTTTAGTCTATTGTGTGTCATTTTCATTATAATGAGGGAGATATATAAATTCCATGGAGCTCCTAGCATTCATTCATAAAACCTGTAAATAATTTTACCTGCTGCTACACTGTATGCCTTAGAAATTCTGATATACTGCTATAAATACACCTATGATCAACAAGTTGAACACCAAAGATCACCATGTGCCGCACAGGCCTTGGCCTTTAAATCACCTGCCACCACTTGCCACATTGGTTGTGACAAGTCAGAACTGCTCTTTGTGTTGCCCCAGTCTTCCCCACAATTTGTCTTACACCGATTTACATACAAGGAGGAGTTTATTATACAAGGAAAGTTTAACTATGAGACAGACCTGCGTCTCCTCCCACAAAATCCCAGAAGAACCAAGGAAATGGTATCCAGTGTCTTCAGTTTTATTTTAAACACATGTTTCTTGGGTTTGTGTTGAACGCACCTTTAAATGTGAACAGCACTGGACACAGGATCCGGGGTGCAAATATAGCATACAGCGCTCTAGTCCTTTCAATGGAACTTTGGAACTTGTCACGCATAGGTTACCCAACCTATCCATGGCCTTACCCTAAACTGAATCATGAAACTTACATAATAGAAGCGCTGGATCCTTAGAGAACAACAAACAGTCTTTTCTGATGCCCCCTAAAATTGCTTGGAATGGGCCTCTTTGGCCTATATGTGTCTAGGAAACTTAAGAATCGTGTGCTAAAGAGCTTGCAATCTACATTTTGTAGAAATGAAGAAGCAACAAGAACTCTGGTTTCACCCAAAAGTCTTCTATACTAATTCCCATACAAACATGACAATATTCACACAAAATATACCCAGAAACAAACCGTTTTCTTGACAAACGATCAACACTAAATTACGTAAAATCTGCAAACTAAAAGGTCTATTATATCAAACAACAGTGGATTTCCAAAATAAATGAATGTTCCGGTGTTGCCAAGCCAGCAGGAGAGGTGGTTTGCCCAAAAGACACTAGGTGGCGCGGTTTCATTGGAAACTATAGATAGAACCATGACATGTATCACTTCTTATTACCTTTTTGCAGATAAATACAAGTCTCCTTGTAGAAGGAGCCAAGTCCATATGTTTTCAATTTGCGGAAAAACAAAGTGAAAGGAAACCACTTATAAACAGGGAATATTTTCCCTTTAAAAAAGGCCTTTGAATGTGCCAAAATCTTCTGTACACACACGGAGGGAGTGGGCCTTGGCTGGGAAAGAAAACACAGAGCTGGACCTCTGTCAAAGCCTTGACTAAGTATTCCTTGATATTGTTGCTCTTGCTGATTACAGAGCCTCCATGGCTTTATCAATGGACCTCTGTTCGCACACAACGTTGAAAGGCTTTTCCTTGCACGGGAAACACCTCACATGTCAGAGCCTAGGAAGGGTTTTTCGGGGGTCTCAAACAATAAATCACGAAGGCAATAAAATAATTAGAGACTGTTTGGAAAGCAGTAAATAAGTGGAAACACACAGGCAGTGTTCTCATCCAGAGAGCCCTAGTGGTGTGTTGCTTTTAGTCCCTGGGAGATTAAGAGAGGGCTTTGCACCTAATAAAACGTGTCTATGAAAGGCATTCCCCCTGCATCTCTCCCTCCATAATAATCACACACATGAGCCAAGCGGACAGCTGCTGTAAATCCATTATCAGCCTGTTTTTGGAGATTTGTCTTCTATCCATCCACAAGAGCATCCAAGATCTCACCGAAAGACAAGAAAGTCATTGTGAAAAACAATACTATTACTCGCCCCGCCGATCTCTCACGGGGATTAGATAAGGATTAGACATTTCTACAAACAACCTCAGATCCACTGTAAATTAGGGGATTTAGCAGTAAAAAAAAAAATGAAATCTATCTGTGGGAGATTCGGCTCGAAACGCTAACAAGGACCCTGGGAGCAGACACCCTTCGGAATTAGGAAAATCAGAAGAGAGGCGAGCGGTTCTTAACCAGCTTTGAAAAAAGTGCCCAAGTTGGGCTCGTGGTAGAGATATGGAAAAGCAATTAGTGTAGAATTAATCCCCAGCACTTTACAATGTACAACCGTCAACCCAAGTGCAAATAACGTTGGCTGCGGTGGACAACCAAGCAAGGAAAGGTCAACCAGAAGAAGAGGCCATCTAATATATATATAAAGCTTTAAATATCCAGTGAACCTTCTATTTATCACATGCTGATGGCAATGAGAGGTAAAGATAAGCAGGGGCATAAATGCTTATATGGGCCCCACAAGGCCCTCAATCATATACAATTTCAATACATATTGGCAAAACTGCTCAAACTCTAGATATTTGGGGGCTTGAAAAACCAGGGCCCAGTGATATGTAGTTACAGCACTGAAAATAAGGAGAACATTCACTAGGGGATATTTCTGGACTGTGCTACTGCCATGTACCCAAATAATATCCATATTGGAAACGATATCGATGTAAAAAAGATGGCAGTTTGGAGCTATTCCCTCTACCATTAGTGGCCAGTGCTTGAAGTCTGCCCACCTTCTGCTGTCCAACCAGTGTGTCCATATAATATTGTATAATGTAATTTGTCCATATAAACCAAGTTGTTTTTACTTTATTTATTTTGGCCCTTTGAGTCCCGGAAAGCCCCATTTGGTTTGCTAACATTGTCCGAATATATATGGGCACAACTGAGTGCTAAAGTGGCTATGTGTGCCCTCTGCCTTCTCATGTTTTAGCCTTTCCTTTACCAACCCAGAGTATATCCCTGAACCCATACAAACATATGTACAAGACAATGCCCCCTTACTCTTCTAAATCATAAGAATATTAGAGGTCACCCTGGAGCTGCATAACTTATTAAAAGTCTATCCCTCACCAAGGAACTTATAGAAACTGTCTTTAACCATTACAATAAACAAAACCCATAAATAAATCCTTTATAAACAGAGATTAGCATTGTCACAACTTACTGAAACCTCCAAAGAGAACAAGTGTCAAGACCTGCAGTAAACCCTGTGCCTTGTGTGTTTCAGTGGTCACATCTAGAGGAACATCTAAAGGAACATCTAAGGAACATCTAGAGGAACATCTAGAGGAACATCTAGAGGAACATCTAGAGGCACATCTAGAGGCACATCTAGAGGCACATCTAGAGGCACATCTAGAGGCACATCTAGAGGCACATCTAGCGGAACATCTAGAGGAACATCTAGAGGAACATCTAGAGGAACATCTAGAGGAACATCTAGAGGAACATCTAGAGGAACATCTAGAGGAACATCTAGAGGAACATCTAGAGGAACATCAGGTGCCCAATATATTCAACAGCAGAGGAAATATTAGACAATATATATTGAATGTAAATGCCAATCAGTGGGTCAGTGTCAGTACAAATCCCATTGGCCTTTCCTTACCTTCATGGTGAAAGCTCCTCACTGTGTTGGCTCTGCTAGCCGCCCGCTCCATGTGATAGTCCACCTCAGAACTTCCTTGATCATCGGCCAACTGAGCCGAGTGCAGGTGGTACAAGTCCAACATGTAGGGGGGGATCACAACATTTTTGCCAGGCGTCGGCCTCCTCTTCAAGCCGAACATATTGAGCAGCCGAAGCTCAAACTGGTCGAGGACTTGTTGGGACTGCTGCGGAGACGAGCGAGTGGATTCGGAATACTTGCGTTTGCCTTCCTCTGGGACGAGCCCGGTGCAGCCGCTCAGCAAGATCTGGTAAAACTGCAGCAGGAGCAGAGAGTGGATCCCAGCGACCATTGTCAACCTGCAACAAACACAACGTTACACATAGAGTAAAAGGGAATCAACACAAGTACAATGGATAATACACAGGAGCACAGGCAAAATAAACCGACCAATCAGATGTTTGCTTTCATCATCCTGACTGTACTGAGCCAACAGAACGTAACTGCTGATTGGCTGCTGCAGGATAACTGTCCCCCAGTCACTGCAGGTCCTGCCCCTCACTCTCTTCTCGATTAATGTCTGAACAAATCTGAACCAGTAGTTTTATGGGTGCCGGGGTGGGGGGGCTGTGAATGTTCCGGACGTTTCAATGAGAAGTGACCAGTGTGACAAATAGTGGGGGGGGTCCGACCATAGTCACTGACCAGTGGCCAAAGCTGTGATTGTAAAATAACCCAATAAGTTTCCTACCAGAGCAAAACAATTAGGAGACCCCCCCCCTTGTACTTCAGCGTCTACTCTAGGGGCAGAACAGACTCCAAAACTGTAACTTGACTGTGAAGTGGGTGATTGGGGCTAGTGGGGGGGGGCTATACGATTGAGTGCAAAGTGCTGGGTGTCATCTCACCAATAACCTCACAGGGTTTCTATAGGGGGGGCCCCGGGGCCCCAGTGGTTTCCCCCATATTTCTCAGTAACAGACAATGTGACAGTTGTGTAAAGTGGGGGCACAGGTGTAACAACCCCCACCAGTCTCCCCCCAACATGAAACTTCTGCATTTCCCTGTAGATCAAACTACACGTCTGACTGGGGGGACGAGCTGAGACAATTGGGAAACTCCCCCCCCACACACGTAATTCCCACAGTCTCCCAAACACTGAGCAACTCTGGACTCACCTACTGGCCCCCAACTATATGGGGCCCCCATTCTCTTCCATCCCCCCCCCCGAGCCTCCCACTAGAACTGACACTTGTGATCACACATGGGGGGGCAGTAGAGTCTGAGAGAGGGGTCACTACCACTATATAAATGTGTTGCCCAACCTGCTGTACCTTCACTTGTTAAAGCACAACTCCCAGCAAAGCCCAACTCAACTCCCAGCAAAGCTCAACTCAACTCCCAGCAAAGCCCAACTCCCAGCAAAGCACAACTCAACACCCAGCAAAGCCCAACTCCCAGCAAAGCCCAACTCAACTCCCAGCAAAGCCCAACTCCCAGCAAAGCCCAACTCAACTCCCAGCAAAGCCCAACTCCCAGCAAAGCCCAACTCAACTCCCAGCAAAGCCCAACTCAACTCCCAGCAAAGCCCAACTCAACTCCCAGCAAAGCCCAACTCCCAGCAAAGCCCAACTCAACTCCCAGCCCAACTCATCTCCCAGCAAAGCCCAACTCCCAGCAAAGCCCAACTCCCAGCAAAGCCCAACTCAACTCCCAGCAAAGCCCAACTCCCAGCAAAGCACAACTCAACTCCCAGCAAAGCCCAACTCCCAGCAAAGCCCAACTCCCAGCAAAGCCCAACTCAACTCCCAGCAAAGCCCAACTCCCAGCAAAGCACAACTCAACTCCCAGCAAAGCCCAACTCCCAGCAAAGCACAACTCAACTCCCAGCAAAGCCCAACTCCCAGCAAAGCCCAACTCCCAGCAAAGCCCAACTCCCAGCAAAGCCCAACTCAACTCCCAGCAAAGCCCAACTCCCAGCAAAGCACAACTCAACTCCCAGCAAAGCCCAACTCCCAGCAAAGCCCAACTCAACTCCCAGCAAAGCCCAACTCCCAGCAAAGCCCAGAGGCAATGTAGGGGTGCAGGGAGTTGTGTGTTGGGGGGGCAGGTGAGAAGCTTGAGATGTACAGAAGACCCCCCTCTCCTCCAGTTGAAGCCGCAGAGCTGACAGTCGAGGATTTAGTCGCAGTGAATAAAAGTTGTACCTGAGCGATTTAGTCGCCGAGTTTGTGTCTCGATGTGGGTTTTCTGCTCCCCGCGTGTTTTTTCCACATCACTCGAGTCTTTAGTTCAGGTCGCTGGTCCCCAGAGGAGGGAGACAAGTCCGCGCGTCCAGTCGCAGCCCAGTCGGTGAGTTGTCGCACATAGTGGCAGCGAGTGTCTCAGTCCAGCCGGGGTCGCCGGGAGGTGAGTGGAGACGAGAGGCCGGTGAGAGGGAAGAGAATTCCGGCTGATTCCCCCCCGGCCGGTGCGCTGGTTCGTCTCTCTCCGCTGCTCGTGCGGCTCCTTTGCTTTTTGTTTCTCTGCTGATGTCACCAGACTCTCCGCCAATCACCAGCCTCCCGCTCTCTCTCTCTCAGACTGAGCAATAATAACGTTACAAGTACAGGCTGGACACGCCCCCTGCTGGACTCACATCCCACTGCAGCTCAACTGCGCTCAGTCTTCTTCATTGTACAACCCCCGCTCACTCCTCATTGGCACTTGCCTCTGACGTCACACTGGTTATGAAAGTTTCATCATATGTCTGTGTTTTTTTCAGTTATTACAGTTTTGCTAATGAAGGTGAATTGCCCTTTAAGCTGTGAGTCTGACTTCTCCCAAGGGACCTGTTATCTTATATTGGTACAATTACTTATTTGCTTATCTCAAAATTGTTACAAAAGTGTCTGATCTGCACCTGTTAGCTGCTCTGGGCTCTCTGCCAAAAGCCAATTAAGTTAGAAACTTTTTTACTTTTCCTGCCTGTTCAGTGCAGAGAAAGTCTGGACTTTCCAGTACAAACGAGGGACTGCGGGTTGAGCTGCCAAAGAGGGAGGTTTATCCCCCCGAAACGTTGATCACGAGGTGATATAATAAAGAGGGGTGTCCCCCCAACTGCTGATCATAGCGTGTGTGCGGATCCGTTTCTTGTTTGCTGTTGCTAAGGGACCTGGCCGGGGTCGACGGAGAACCAGCACCACCAACGCAGTGAGAGGAAAGGCGAGTGTGCGGTAGGAACACATATTACCCTCTAAAAACGGGACAGTTTGGAGGTAAAGTAACTTCAAGAGACAAATTTCAGTTTTTTAAACCAGAAATGAATCTCTTCTAGTGCAAAACAAAACAACTGCTCCCTCTGCACTAGCAATGCGGCCCCCCAGATCCCCTCTGGCACGGGGGAAGGTAAACACTGGGGAGTGCGTTAAATATAAAATATTGTTTTTGGGTTTATGTACCTTAATAAAATGTTACTGAGCTAATAACTCTTACAAAATCTCTTGCGACCCTGTAGACCCACTGGAGCAAATTATTAAAAGGAGATAAATATGTGGGTTTTTTCCTCAAAACCCATCAGTTAATAGTGCGGCTCCAGCAGAATTCTGCACTGAAATCCATTTCTCAAAAGAGCAAACTGATTATTTTATATTTCATTTTGAAATCTGACATGGGGCTAGACATATTGTCAATTTCCCAGCTGCCCCAAGTCATGTGACTTGTGCTCTGATAAACTTCAATCACTCTTTACTGCTGTACTGCAAGTTGGACTGATATCACCCCCCTCCCCTTTCCCCCCCCCAGCAGCCTAACAACAGAACAGGGCTGCCATCAAAAATAACGGGACCCCGCACAACAACATTTTCTGGGCCCCCCTCGCCACCCCTCCCTCATCTATCAGTATAAAGGCCACACAAGACACAAGCGTTAAAACATTAAGGGGCAGATTTATCAAGGGTCGAATTTAGAATTTGAAAAACTTCGAATTCAAAAATACCATTTTAAAAAAAAATCTAAGTTTTTTTTGGCTGGATAGGTCAATTTTTGATCGAATAGGTTCATTTTCGATCGAATTCGAATCATACAAATCGAAGTAATAGCGCATTAGAATCGTAAGATTTAAGGTTTTTCCAAAAAAACAGATTTTTCAAAGTCCACCAATTGACTCCAAGTAGATTGTAGGAGGTCCCCCGTAGGCTAAAACAGCAATTCGCCAGGTTTTAGATGGCGAATAGTCGAAGTCAAAGTTTTACATTTCGATATTCGAATTTTCAAATTTTTTTCAAATGCGAATGGAATTTGGACTATTCCCTAGTTGAAGTACACACAAACTAGCTGGAAATTTCAATTTTGTATTATTTGAATTTTTACTTCAACCCCTGATAAATCTGCCCCTAAGTGCCCCCCTACAAGTTAAAGAAAAAGAACTTTGGTGCCCAGGGCCCCCTACAAGTTTTGGTGGTCAGGGCCCCTACAAGTTAAAAGAAAACTGCACTTACCTTAGCCAGGGAGTTCAGGTGGCAGTATCTTCAGATTCCTGTGCTCTGATTCGCCAGTGAAAAGTAAGTCCCGGTAAAGCCGCATGGCAATTGGATAAAGTAGAGGGGTAGTTCAAGCTTCACCCATCCATCCCCTGATGGCGGCCCTGAACAGAACAACGGGAAGGTAACCAGATAGCAGCTCCCTAACACAAGATAACAGCTGCCTGGTAGATCTAAGAACAGCACTCAATAGTAAAATCCAGGTCCCACTGAGACACATTCAGTTACATTGAGGCGGAGAAACAACAGCCTGCCAGAAAGCAGTTCCATCCTAAAGTGCTGGCTCTTTCTGAAATCACATGACCAGGCAAAATGAGCTGAGATGCACCTACACACCAATATTACAACTAAATACACTTGCTGCTTCAGGAATGACATTTTATATTGTGTCATTTAGAAATAAAAACGACATCATAAAAATCATGGCTGAATCAAACGTTTAGTGGCACATTTACTAAGCTCGAGTGAAGGATTCAAAGTAAAAAAAACTTTGAATTTCGAAGTATTTTTTTGGGTAATTCGACCATCGAATAGGCTACTACAACCTTCGACTACAACTTTGACTTCGATTCGAACGATTCAAATTAAAAATCGTCCGACTATTCGACCATTCGATAGTCGAAGTACTGTCTCTTTAAAAAAAACTTCAACCCCCTACTTCAGCAGTTTAAACCTACTGGGGTACAATGTTAGCCTATGTGGACCTTCCCCATCAGTTTTCTAAGGTTTTTTTGATCAAAGGAAAATCCTTCGATTGATCGGTTAAAATCCTTCTAATCGAACGATTTTTCCTTCGATCGTTCGATTGTAGGATTTGCGGTAAATCCTTCAAAGGAAGGATTTTACTTCGAGGGTCGAATTCGAGGGTTTATTAACCCTCGATATTCGACCCTTAGTAAATGTGCCCCTGTGTGTATTATTGAATGGCCAATTCTAAACAACTTTTCAATTGGTCTTTATGGTTTTTCAATTATTTGCCTTCTTCTGACTTTTTCCAATTTTCAAACAGGGGTCACTGACCCCATCTAAAAACAAATGCTGTTTAAGACTACAATACAAATGTATTGTTCTTATTAAAATCAATTATAACAGAATAACAATATCCTATCCAATAACTGCTAATGATAAAAAGTTATTTTTTTATTAAGTTAGCATATTAAAAATAGTATTTACTGACCCCCTATGACCTACCTTACGCGTTTCGTACCCTCCAGGTGCCTTTAACAACATCACATTAGTTACAGAATTTAAAACCAGGGTTTACCCAACCTCCTTGCATCGTTTAGTTTATTCCTTTACGGGGTACCAGTAATATTTCCTATAACCTGTATATATAAATAATGCTGATTAATTTATATATATATGGGTGAATTTATTCACCAGGTGCAAATTCACAGCAAATTTGCTCAATTCGCCGCCGGCGAATAAATCCGCCGCGAATACAGGCGCGAATATTTGCTGATGTGAAAAAAAAATGGACACCGGCGTCCGTTTTTTGGACGCCGTCGCATTTTCGCCAGTGAATGTGCGCCAGTGTCCAAAAAAAAAGGACGCCAGCGTCTGTTTTTTGAGTCTGCAATGAGACACCGCCGCCGTTTTGCAATTTTTTCGCCGTTTCGCGAATTTTGCTGCAAATTTTCAGCGAAACGCCAGAAATTCGTCCATCACTATTAATGTATAGTATTTAAAGTGACCAATAACAATAGTTAGCAATTAGCAAAAATGTCATTCATTGTATGTTTCAAATCCTTATAGATTGTAATCAATCCAATACACATAATCAGCAAAATACACAACAATTTCATTCAAAATTGATAAGTTAAAGCCCCACACAGATGTGCTTGTGAAAGCAATAGATATTACTTAAATCTCCACTATAGACATTCTCATTCTTATGGATGTATCCCAAATATCCTGTATTCCTTGATCATCTTCTTCTGGACCTAATGATATTTAACTGTAACATTGAACTCATAGTTATGTCCTAATGGTAAACGTGTTTGTGAAGTGGAGTGTTGCAGTTCACAAAACCTGTCTTACCTGTAACTGTTCATTCAAAACTGTGGACATATGAAAGTATCAAAGGACTAATGTGATGTTTGTGAAGGAGAACTAAAGCCTAACTAAAGAAGTAGGTAGAAATGTTGTACATTTGAGTTTTGTGCTTCTGTACCAGCCCAAGGCAACCACAGCCCTTTAGCAGTAAAGATCTGTGTCTCCAAAGATGCCCCAGTAGCTCCCCATCTTCTTTTCTGCTGATTCACTGATTCACATGCTCTGTGCTGCTGTCACTTACTGAGCTTAGGGAGCCACTCACAATATACAGTACACATAGAATAGAAATGTCACAATATAAGGCTGATTAGTAATTAATACACATAATTACTACATGGCAGCACAGAAACCAGTGCAATTAGCATCAGAATTGAATAATCAGCAAACCTGTAGCATCAGCTTATATTACAGCCAGGGAAGCTCATTTTCTGCTGCTGGATAATTAGTGACGAGCCCTAAGCTTAGCTTCTCAACAGCCAATCAGAGCCCACTGAGCATGTGAGTGTCACAGACACTTTCCAAGATGGTGACCCCCTGTGACAAGTTTGAAGTCCTGGATCATTGCTGCTATTGACAAGCTCAAACTTTAGCCTCCTGCAATAAGTTCACTATAGAAAATAGGACAATTTTAGCCACATTCATTTTTAGGGTTTAGTTCTCCTTTAAGTACTGGAGTGTATAAAATGAAGCGAAAGTCTCTGTGTGCCGTTATCCTCACCGTAGCCTCACTGGTTACTTTTAAGCAGCAGAATAAACGCAGGGTTTCCCTTTAAACTGCAATTCCTGCACCACTGGGCTCCCGTCTGATTCAGACATTTACAGATTTTCAGGAGAGATTAAAGTCTTTTGTTTGCATAAGAAATAATAATAATAATAATAATAATAATAATAATAATGGGCCGTCCCACAAATGTCTCGGCTGCTTTATGGCTTGACTTTCTGAGTGTGTGAAATCCAGTAAATATCTATTGCTAATCTAATCACATGCTCCGCTGCTCGCAATAAAAAAACGGCATCATGGGAGTTTCCAATAGAAGTCGTTTTCCAGCGACTCCTGAGCGCACGACGTTCGGCGACTGGTCGATATGATGTGACAAGGCTGGGATTCCTATTTGGCATCTGATCTGGAAAAAAACCTAAACTTCTTTCCAAATATTCCCAGCGCAGCCCCTTCCCCAGATTTCATAATTTCAAATTTAATGAAACTTTCCTATCATTTATGTCCTTATGTTTTATTCAATTGCACATCGTATTGCTGCTTCATTTTATAGATCTGAAATATTCACCTTGTCTTTGCACAAAACTAAATGTTCTACCATCTCTCCTCCCTCTCATCAAATATCTGCAGCTCCTTCACTTTCTCCAGGGAAAATTCAACCAAACTGGAACATTGACCTTATTAGCTTCATATTTTCTCATTTCTATTATTTTTAGTATTGGTTTTAGTCACTGTAAAACAAACTGAATTAACATCCACTGCACTCGTCATTAGATCATCATCCAGAATCCTGATATCCAGAAAGCTCCAAATTACAGAAAGGCCGACTCCTTTTTAAATAAATAATTACAATTTTTAAAAATAATTACAATTTTCCCTGTAATAATAAAACAGTAACTTGTACTTGATCCAAACTAAGATATAATTAATCCTTATTGGAGGCAAAACCAGACTATTGGCTTTATTTCATGTTTATATGATTTTCTATAGACTTAAGGTATGAAGATCCAAATTACAGAAAGAGCCATTATCTGGAAAACCCCAGGTCCCGAGCATTCTGGGTAACAGGTCCCATACCTGTAATAATAAAACAGTAGCTTGTACTTGATCCCAACTAAGATATAATTAATCCTTATTGGAGGAAAAACGAGCCTATTGGCTTTATTTCATGTTTATATGATTTTCTCTTAAGGTATAAAAATCCAAATTACGGAAAGATTGGTTATCAGGAAAATGACACGTTCCAATCATTCTGGATAACAGGTCCCATACCTGTACTTGATCCCAACTAAGATATAATTGATCCTTTTTGGAAGCAAAACCAGCCTATTGGCTTTATTTCATGTTTATATGATTTTCTAGTAGACTTAAGGAATACAGATCCAAATTATGGAATGATCTGTTATCCGGAAAACCCCAGGTCCCAAGCATTCTGGATAACAGGTCCCATACCTGTAATGATAAAACAGTAGCTTGTACTTGATCCCAACTAAGATATAATTAATCCTTATTGGAGGCAAACCCAGCCTATTGGCTTTATTTCATGTGTATATGATTTTCTAGGCTTAACATATGATATGGAAAATTATGGAAAATTATGGAAAGAGCTGTTATCCGGAATCCCATTATCCAGAAAGTTCCAAATTATGGAAAGGCCATCTCCCATAGACTCCATTATAATCAAATAATCAAAATTTTTAAAAACAATTTCCTTTTTCTGTGTAATAATAAAACAGTCGCTTGTACTTGATCCCAACTAAGATATAATTAATCCTTATTGGAGGCAAAACCAGCCTATTGGCTTTATTTCATGTTTATATGATTTTCTAGTAGATTTAAGGTATGGAGATCCAAATTAGAGAAAAATCCCTAATTCAGAAAACCCCAGGCCCAGAGCCTATTTTCCTATTTTTTTCATCTTCATAAATATCTGTAAAGAAAGAGATGATCTTTTTACCTTGAAAAGGTAACCAGTAATTGAGCTTGAATGTAGCCCCAAAGGGTCTAAAATCAATATTTCCTTTATACAGAAGAATGGGATTTATTATCCAGAAAGCTTAGGACCTGGGGTTTTCCTATAATTTGGATCTCTAGACCCTAAATCTGCTAAAAAAATTATTCAACTTGGAATAAACCCAAGTGTTGTTTTGCCACCAATATGGATTCATGCAGCTTAGTGAAATCATTTGCCCCCTGTATAGACTACGGCAGTGATCCCCAACCAGTGGCCCCCCAACATGTTGCTCCCCAATCCATTGGATGTTGCTCCCAGGAGTCTCAAAACAGGTGATTATTTCTGAATTCCAGGCTTGGAGGCAAGTTTTGGTTGTATAAAAACCAGTTGTACTGCCAAACAGAACCTCCTGTAGCTGCCTGTCCTACCAAATAGCCAATCACAAACCGTATCTCCCCAACTCTTTTTTAATTTAAATGTGGGTCATGGGTAATGATTGAGAACTTCAGCCTAGAGCCAAGTTTACAAGTCATGGGCATCTGCTGTGGGGGAATGACTGGATTTTCATGTTCAAGCATTGGGTCAGACTCAGGGAAGTGAGGAAATCTTATCTCATGGTTTATGACATGAAAACTCAGTAGAAGTCCATGGGGATGTTTGAATTGAGAGTCCACTCGTTCTCTAAGTTAAAGGCCACCTCTCATAGTGAAATTGTTTGGGGTTGTTGGGGGTAACAAAGCTACATGTGTCAGCTCCATGTCAGGACCCACAATTAACGAGGCGTGTCTCAGGTCACACACATGCACATAGTGAACAAGTCAGGAGACTCACTTATTATGCACATGTGTCTGACAAAACATTGGGTGTTGCCTCCTGGTGCAGGTGACATAGCACTTTCTAGAAGCATTTTCTGACCCAGATGGTATTGTTCCCCCAACCAGAGTGATGTCTCTATTAGCCCATGACTCCAGTGGAGGAAACAATTTTACTATGACAGGTGCCCCTTAAATGTGAACCTTTGCTTGAAAGATATTGCCAGGCTAAAGAGCCAACGAGCCCTTTATGATTATACTGCAAGACGAGGAGTCTTCTGAGAGATTGTACAGAAGCTTGGCTGATGTCCCTGACCACCACAAACAGCAAATGCTTCTCAGTCAACAAAAACAAGTTGACTCCCATCTATACAACAATGCACATATTTGAGTGGAATAACTGTGTATTTATAATTGGTAAAACCAACCCATGCATTGACCTTTATTGCAATAGATCAGTTTATATTCCAATGGCACCATAATAAATCCAACATCAACTAGGGAAATATGTGTTTCCCTTATTTTAACTGAACAAGTCTAACTGTGGATTGGGTGCTAAGGGTGCATCCCTAATGGCATGTTGCAGTTATGTTAGAAAAGAAATCCAGAGGAGTTGATCCCACTGATTAGAGGGGCCCCAGGGGTTTGAGGCAAACCCAACACAGACTCCAAACCCATAGAAAAACCAAATCAGAAAAGACAGGAGAATATACAGATTGCGGTTAAGGTGAGTGTGGGGCGGGGGGTCAGAGGTCAAGCAGGAACAGTTGTAGTTCAGGGTAAGGTCAGTTCAGGCAAAGTGTAGGCCACTTGAACAGGAAGTAATTAAGGTTGGAGCAGGGTCAGTTGGGGCTGCAGACAGGAAGTAATCAAGGTCAGGGTAGTGTTGGCCCAGACAGAAGGAGGACAATAGTCAGGTCAGTGAGTCAAAGAGCCAAAACATTCTCTTTATTTACAGAATCTCAAAGACCTATAAATTCTCTCCAGATGAAAGAGCAATAGCAAAACCTCATGCATTGTATGGTTGTCTGAATATCCATGCGTAGCCTTCAGATTTCTCACTTTCACCTTTTTACACTCTTAGCTCATCTATAGGACAAGAATCATATCTTACTTGCCGTAGCATTATCAAGCCCATGTTTGTGTTTTCTAAATGTGATGAAGCATATATTGAATTCCAATAGTCTTAAATACACACACAGATTAACCATGTAGGCCATTATAAACTCAGGAAAGGAGGCATGTCTCACCCAGTTAAGACCTTTGTCTCATTCCTCAGTGATATTCCTTTCCAAGATATTGGCTTCATGGCAACAGGATTGGCCTTGGTTGGTGACCCTTGTCAAGGTGGGGAATAAAGATGGTGGTACAAAGACAGATCTAGTAAGAGCTTTTGTACAATTATCAACATACTTCTATCCAAAACAATCAATGAGCATAGAATGAATATGCAGGAAGTTTAAAAAATAAAAAAAACTATTTCAATAATGCTGCACATAGGCTGTTGGATGAACAATCATATCTAATGACATTTGGTCTTTTTATGTATTGCCAGTGGGTTAATAAACTAGGGGGCAGAGTTATCAACATCCAAATTTGAATTTTTAAGGTTTTTTTGCAGCAAATATAATGAATTTAAATTTGAGATTTATTAAGTCCAGAAACTTCCAAAATGTTAATATAAAAGTTCAGCATCAAAAAAGAGGTCAAAAGCTATTTTTCAATTCAGGTTTTACAGGTATATCAATTCAAAATTTAGCAGAGGCATTGAAAGGATGGGTAGAATATGAGATCACTGTGTTTGAGTTTTATCATGTTTTTAAGTTTTTTCACATTTTTAGGGACACATTCAAGATTCTTCATTTCGTTTTTTGAAATTCTCAATTTGATTTTTTAAAAAAATCAGCTTCCCTGTGTTCAACATAAAAATTTGATTTTAAAACAATCAAATCTCATGTTGATTGTGCACTTGTCCCAGGCTTGATTGGGTCAACTGTATGTTCTCCACCGTGTGTGCATGGGATCCCTTTTGGTGCTCCGGTTTCCTTGACCAGCCCAAATTTATATGGAGGAAGACTTCTTGGCACTCAAATAAGTGTATTTGTGGGCTGAAGTGAAATAGGAACCTTTGCTGAGTCAAGGGGGTTATTTACTAAAACTAGAATCAATTCTCATAATTTGATTAAAACAAACTCAGCCAAAATCACATCCACGATTTTAACTTATGTGTTAATAAAATAACTCAAAAAATTTGTTTCGAGAAAAGTCTTATTTTTCCGGGAAAATCTTGATAAAATCATGGAAATCAGATTCGTACAAATTTTTCAGAATCAATCAACTTTTTCCACCCGAAAACCACAAATTTTTCTGATTATCATACAAAACCCAGCACAGACCACGATATTTTCAAATTGGAAAAGGGACATCTGTCATTAACTTCTACAGGACCTCGTCAGGTTTGAGATGGAGTATTTTCAGATGTTTAGCTGCTTTGGGGCTTGATAAATCTCAAAAATTCAAAATGTGAGTTTTTGGCACTAAAAAACTCAATCTGACAAATTTAAATTTTAATAAATGCCCCACAAGGAGTCATGGGAATGATGAATAGTCTCTGTAATGTGCCTCAAATATAAATAATGGATAATAATAAATAATATGCTGGATAGGAAAGCCACTATGTTCTTTTCACTGTTATTTCTATACTGTAGCTCATACAAATGACAAGATATTTGACTTTGATGAGCCTATAAAAATAAAGCAGAAAAAAATATATTATTTACCGAGAGTTGGTGGGACTTTTTTTCCATGAATCATCCTTATTGGCCACTGTTTTCACAAACAGAACGACCAACTCTATGGCAATTTTTTTTTTAAAAAAAACCACACATTTTAAATGAACTTTATAGCATGACGTCTGTTTGCAATTTTTCTCTAAATGTGTAGTCATCATCATTCATTAAATATTAGCTAACATGACGAATAGTAGAAAAATAGCAAAGGTTTTTATAAAGCGAGAGGCAACTAAATACTCCCCGAAAATGGTTTCTTCTGTTTTCTGCATAAAAATCATTGATTTATGTGAGTTCATTGAGGGAGGTTTCACTGACAGCGGCTGAGTCTCAGCGAGACTTGTTATTTCTGCTCATCTTGCCGTATGGCATCAGTTGACATCATTCGATCCAAAAAATGTTTTAATGGAAATAAAGTATCTTTATGGCCCCATTTGTATTAAGGAAAATGTTTGTGATGGTGAAAAAAAAATGTAAGCGACGAAGATGGAAACCTTAAAGGGATTCTGTCATGATTTTTATGATGTAGTTTTTATCTCTAAATGACACTGTTTACACTGCAAATAATTCACTCTATAATATAAAATGTCATTCCTGAAGCAGCAAGTGTATTTAGTTGTAATATTGGTGTGTAGCTGCATCTCAGCTCATTTTGCCTGGTCATGTGATTTCAGAAAGAGCCAGCACTTTAGGATGGAACTGCTTTCTGGCAGGCTGTTGTTTCTCCTACTCAATGTAACTGAATGTGTCTCAGTGGGACCTGGATTTTACTATTGAGTGTTGTTCTTAGATCTACCAGGCAGCTGTTATCTTGTGTTAGGGAGCTGCTATCTGGTTACTTGCCCATTGTTCTGTTGTTAGGCTGCTGGGGGGTGGGGGGTGATATCAGTCCAACTTGCAGTACAGCAGTAAAAAGTGACTGAAGTTTATCAGAGTACAAATCACATGACTGGGGGCAGCTGGGAAACTGACAATATGTCTAGCCCCATGTCAGATTTCAAAAAGAAATATAAAAAAATCAGTTTGCTCTTTTGAGAAATGGATTTCAGTGCAGAATTCTGCTGGAGCAGCACTATTAACTGATGTGTTTTGAAAAAAACTTTTTTTCCCATGACAGTATCCCTTTAAGAAACAGTACTCTTGATAAAACAACAAATTCATAGTCTGCCCTAATTAATTAACGGTTTTTGATAGGTATTTCCTCCTTCAAAGTGTCCTTTTTGAGGCAAATTATTTCATTTTATAATTTTATCACTGAAAAAAGGACAATTACATTGGATCAATTTTTTTCCGCAACTGTGATGGCTAGAATATTTCCTAAAAAAATTAGAACTGAAAAAAACTCAGTTACAAGAGAAGGAAATGTATATCTTTAGCCAATAAACACAGTCTTACTTTAAATGGTGCTAAAGAAGTGTGTTCAGCACACTCACCTGACATGTAACACCCCTAGGTGTCAATTCAAAGCAGTTGATTACATTTTGATGAACTGACGCGCTGATCTACTTTGATAAATGTGTCAGTTTGTTTCACGCTTTCCTATTAGTAGTGCGAAAGTGTAAAAAACGAGAAAAGAATATGATTCTGCCCCATAATGTTAAATTCCAGGAAAAAGAATGGCAAGGCAAGGAGTGGAAAGACAAAACAAACGTTGTGGTGACAAAAATTGTCCAAAGGCAGTGGTTGTTGAACTTTTTTAGTTTAAGCAACCATTAACCATTAATTGTCATTAACAACCACCCTCTGTACCCGATCCTGTAGCCAGTTTCCTATCCACCCACCACAGATGTCAGACTTACTGGCCTATAATTGCCAGGCTGAGATTGTAATCCCTTTTAAAATATTGAAATGACATCATCTTTTCTCCAATCCATAGGCACCATACCAGATGAAAGTGAATCTGAGAAAATCAGAAATAGGGGCCGATCTAAAACTGAACTAATCTCTGTTAGAACCTGAGGGT
Source organism: Xenopus laevis (assembly GCF_017654675.1). NCBI lineage: Eukaryota > Metazoa > Chordata > Amphibia > Anura > Pipidae > Xenopus > Xenopus laevis. Next base: position 1,828,965 of record NC_054379.1, read on the forward strand.
GTATGCCATCTGGCCCTTTCACCTTGTTCATATTCATTTTTATTAAAGCATTACGAACCATATCCTGAGTCAGCCACTGACTAGATTGAGCTGAGCCAACAGTACAGCTATGAGGTGGGTCTGGAAACTCTATTGAGTCCTCTATTGTATACACTGAAGAAAAGAACTGATTTTGCACATTTGCCTTTTCTATGTCTGTTGCAACCATACTGGTATCATTATTTGAAGGAGCCACACTCTCAACCTGCATCTTTTTACTATTAATAAACTCAAAAAAACTTTTTGGGGTTAGTCTTAGCCTCTGCTGCAATGTGCTCCTCATTTTGTATTTTTGCCTTCTGGATTGCTGTTTTACAACATTTATTATAGAGTTTTTATTCATTAAATGCAGGTTCAGTCCCCAGAGATTTGTAGTTATTAAATGCCTTTCTCTTCTTTCCTATTAACGTCTTTACTTCTATATTAAGCCAAATGGGGTGATTCTTTGTGCTTTTAAATTTACTTCTTAAGGGGATAAATTGAGAACAATAACAATTTAATATCAGTTTAAATGACAACCATTGCTGTTCTGTGTTTTAAGCAGAAAACATAATGCCCCAATCTATGCTCTGAAGGGCAGCCTTTAAAAGACCAGTAACATCAAATTTTTATTTTGTATAATTTTTTTGTATATTTCTCATTCCTGGCTATCTCCTATAAGGAAGGCAGGGAGGAGAAATTGAGCGCCACACAATGGATCGTCCAATCAATTTCTGAAGTGGAGTGCAAGACTTTGCGGGTTTTAAAGTTTAATTTGTGTTAGTGGGGGTTTTTTCGATCTATGCAAACAAATTTTTTTTAAAAAAAAAAATTGAGACTTCCGGTATGGCGCCTGAGTGAACTAGACGCGCAATACATTCACTCCGTAGCTCTCCCGCCCAGCACCCGTGCCTGCACACTGAACACGGCAAATTCTTGTTCAAAAGCATTCCGAATGGCAAGAGACTCACCTAAGAAGCACAAGAAGTGTAAAACCGACACGGACACAGTGAAACAAAACGCTCCGCACACTAAATCAAACATGGCGACCGGAGCTCCTGTTACAGTGCAAGTACCCTCCTCTTCTCCTCCCACCTCACTTAACTCTTCACATGGCGACTTCAATTATAAACAAATAGCTTCTGAAGTGGCCAATTTGATTAACCCTACCATAGAAAAGTCACTGGAAAGGGTTTCAGTTAAATTACAAGCTGACATAAATAAACTGGCAGAACAACTTTCCTCACAAAATAATAAAATTTCAGAACTAGAAGAGAGAGTCTCCTCTATTGAAGATAACTCATCTACAGTTAACACAAAAATGTTCCTTCTGCAGAAAAGAGTTGTTGAACTGGAAACAAAAGCAGAAGACCTAGAAAACAGATCTAGGAGAAATAATTTGCGCTTTATTGGAATACCTGAAACACATAAGCAGGATTCTCTTGCGCATTTAATAACACAATGGCTCCCTTCTGCTCTTGGAATACAGAATGATATTCCCTCAGTAAAAATTGAAAGAGCCCATAGAATTGGACCATTCTCTGACAATAGTTCGCAAAGACCTAGAACGGTCTTAGTAAGATTTTTGGACTACGCAGAAAAACATCATATTCTACAAGCATATAAAAAAACTAAAACTTTATTTCTGGAAAATAAAAAGATCTTAATCTTTCAAGATTTTTCAGCTGCTCTGTCCAAAAAAAGACAAAACTTCTCCAAGGTGTGTCAAATTCTGTTTAAATCAGAAATTAAATTTGCTATGCTGTATCCTGCAATTCTAAAAATTTTCCTACCTACAGGCACACATACCTTTGATGATTTTAGAGAAGCAGAGCATTTTGTGGCCAGTCTAGAGCCTCTTTCCACAACTATGGCTCAATCAACTAATAAAGCAGGGAACACAGATACACACTTCTCTATTCCAAAAATCTCTTCAACTGCTAACCAAATCCAAGAACAACCTCCTAGCTTATATAGAAAAGTTAGCCCTTTCAAAAAGAAAGAAAATAAATTAACCAACATGCGCCAAAGATCAAGATCTCCCCACACAACTAGGAGCACGGAACCTGAAAATTCAGAAATGGTCTCTTAATAAACTTGCATAATCAAAATTCAGGCCTTAGGCCTGACTTATCAAATCTCAAATATTGACAAGTTTTATAAAAAGGGAGACGGAGATAAGAATGTGTTGATTGAATTCTAAAGAGAGTTTATTTAGCCTCTAGGCTACTCTAGGAAAAAGCGAAGTTTATATTTCAAGCTTTATTACTGTTATATTGTATTATTTTGTTGTCATATTTCACATGTTATGCTTAATTGCTATTTTTCTCCTATCTATTGTACTAAACAGGATATACTCACTTGCACATAAAATACTTGCAATTTATTTATGGCTTATATCTTATTGGAATACTTTACAGTCTTCATATCAATATTTTCCTCCATAAATGGCTGTCCTTAATATATACTCGTGGAACATAAATGGCTTAAATTCTCCAATAAAAAGAAAGAGGATCTTACAAGATCTAAAGAAAAATAAAGCAGACATTGCACTTTTACAAGAAACCCATTTGACAGCAGAAGAAAATAAGAAACTTTGCACCTCATGGGTTGGAGAAAACTTTTATTCAGCAGCTGTAAACAAAAAAGGAGGGGTATGTATTCTTATCAATAAAAATCTACGCTATCAAAAGATAAATACCTCTAAAGATAACTTTGGTAGATTTGTCCAAATTGAGATGATGATCCAAAACAGGCCTTGGACATTTTGTTCTATATATGCTCCTAATGACCACAAACTTGTATATTATCAAGACCTAACCCAAAGAATATGCTCCTTAAATCCAAACAATTTAATAGTGGGAGGGGACTTTAATGAGTCTCACATCTGGGCGTTGGATAAATGCAGCTCCGAACAAAAATCATCAAACATTAAATCCAAATTGTTAGTAGATTTACTTCACCAAACCTATCTTAAAGATATCTGGAGAATTCTCCACCCTTCGGAAAAAGATTTCACCTTTTATTCCCACTCCCATGGAACTGGAACAAGGATAGATTACATATTCATTTCAGTTAACCTAATTAGTCATGTTACAAGTGCAAACATTGGAAAGTTTTCTTTCTCCGACCACACTCCTATTGACATTTCCATCAGAACTTTTGGTCCTCCTAAATCCTTCATTCCATGGAGATTTCCATCCTTCTTGGCATCTAGACCAGACTTTAAACAATTTCTGAAAGAAAAATGGAAAACATTTACTTCAGACAATGCTATTCATGATGACAACCCCACATTACAATGGGACACTTGGAAAGCATATATAAGAGGAGAGATAACGGCATTCAAAAGGGGTTTTACAAAGAAATTAAATACTAAACTCTTGGAATTAAGTAAACTCCAGAGTGATGCTTATACTTCTTTCAAAATTAATCCGACCAAGGAAAACCGTATTAAATTTGAAGATTCCCTGAAAGAAATTAAATCTTGGCTCAATATAAGAGAAAAAATTAACCATGATTACCACAAAGCCAGATACTTCAATTTTGGTAACAAAGCTAATAAACTCCTGGCCAACTTAACTAAAACCTGGTCCAATCAAAACCAAATGACCATCATCAAAAATGAATCCGGTGAACCCATTCATAATCCCTTGGAGATTGTTGATCAATTTAGAAGATACTATGAAAACCTTTACTCTCACACAAACTCTAACAAAAAACAGAGAGAAGAACTTTTCAGCAACATAGAATTCCCAAAACTCTCAGAAGATGATTTAGAATTCTTGAATTCTCCCATATCTGAAGATGAGGTCAAATATGTCATATCATCTTTAAAGCAATTCAAGGCTGGTGGACCTGATGGTCTCATTGGACCCTTTTATAAAAATTTGGTTAACGAAATTTCTCCATTCTTGACTCAGCTGTTCAATCACATTATTCAAAAAAAAAAAAATCTACCTTCCAGCCTAAATTCGTTAACCAAGGTAATATATAAACAAGGAAAGGATCCCACTATTGTCAGTTCTTACAGACCAATAGCATTAATGAATCAAGATATTAAAATTCTAACAAAGATAATCTCCAATAGGCTATCTTCAATCCTTCCAAAGTTAATTTCACCTGAGCAAGCAGGCTTTATAAAAGGGCGATCAGGTACAAAGAATATAAGAACACTCATCAAGGTCATTTACTCAGCCAAATCAAGAAAGGTTCCAACATCTCTGGTCGGAATAGATGCTGAGAAAGCCTTTGACAAAATACATTGGGATCATCTATTTGACTCACTTAAGGCTTTTGGATTTACAGGTCCCTTTGTAGATCTTGTAAAATTGATATATTCTTCTCCTCAAACTCAAGTTATAGCAGCAGGAGAATTGTCCCGTCCAATAACTCTGTGTAAAGGAACAAGACAGGGTTGCCCTCTTTCACCCTTACTCTTCAATCTGGCATTAGAACCCTTAATTAGAACCTTAAAAAACTCAGACAGTTTGCCAGGAATGGATATAAACAATACCTTAACCAAATTAACTGCCTTTGCAGATGATATCCTACTGATAGTAAAAAACCCAAATGATAATCTCCAAAATGTTTTTACTATTCTTACTCAGTACGGTTCTATTTCTGGTTATTCAATCAATATTCATAAAACCGAATTCATGGATATATATGGTCTTACTTCTGCTAAATTATTACACTCCCTGGGTATAGAAAAATCTAAATCTTTTATAAAGCACCTTGGAATAAATTTACCAGCTGATCTACACAGACTATACTCAATGAATTATCCTCCAGTGTTCAAAACTATTAATAAATTTTGCGACAAATGGAGAAGTGTTCCGCTGAACCTGAAAGGTAGGATCACCTTTTATAAAATGCTAGCTTTTCCCAAAAGTATTTATCCAATGATCAATTTGCCACTGCTTATAAAACATAGGGATATAAATCAGCTGGACTCTTCACTGATTAAATTCATATGGAATGGAAAGTTGCCAAAAATTTCATTAAAGAAACTAAGGAGTTCAAAAATCAATGGTGGACTAAATGTTCCAGATTACAGATCATTTAACTTGTCAGCTTTGACACGCTACATCATTGAATGGATTTCGAAGTCTAGTAAATATACAAATCCACCTCTAGAACTTAAAACTGAATCTCAAGAAAATATATTATATTTAATACACCAACCTTGGAAGATTCAACCAACAGAAATCAAACTTAATCCAATTTACAGGGATTCATTCATGGTCTGGAAGCTATTGCACAAGCTCTATAAAACAAGTTATCTCACAACTCCTTACTTACCCCTTCATAATATAAAGAGTCTTCCAAGTTCATTCCTTCCACCAATCTCGACCACCTGGAAAGAAAAAGGCATAAATTATTTGCAAGACTTATTAAATCCAACAACAGGAAATCTATTAACATGGGAAGAATTTTCGGGACAATACCAAATTCCTAGTAAAGAAAGATTACACTTCTATCAAGTCAGCCATTGGGTGAAGAAACATTATCCTAATCTGAAGATTATCTCTATAAATACCACCCTCACAACTGAACTTAATAAATTTATATCTGCTCAGATGGTTAATAATATTAGATTAACTCAAAATAAACTATGGTCAAATCCTATTCTTAACTCACATCCAATGAAAGATACAGCGCAAAAATGGTCATCTTATTTAAACACAGACATATCTCCTGAGATCTTAGTATCTTCTATTAACGATTTTGACAAATTAATATCATCTGAAACTTGGAGAGACCAACATTTTCGACTAATTCATCTTGCCTATAAAGGTTTCAACTATAATTCTAAGAACAGTCATTTACTTACAAATTGTCCTAAATGTTCTTTTCACAAACCCAGCTTTATTCACAACTTATGGGATTGCTCCTCGATAAACTCTTTCTGGAAATTAATTGAGGGTTATTTCAATTCTTCAACTAAACTACAAATTAATTTGAATTTACAACTTGCTATTTTACCTTCAGCTTCAATTAAGGAAAATTCTACAAATTTTCCAACTCAGCTAACTGATTCACATCATTTAAAATTCTTAAAGTTACTACTGGCTGCTGGTAGAAGAGTATTATTAAGGAACTGGATCCAAGCTTACCCTCCTACACTAAAAGAAACCATAGCTGAACTACAAGACCTATGTGTTATGGAAGCAATTTCATACAAATTCAGTAACTCAAAAAAACGTTCCAAATTCATGTCAAAATGGAAAATATTCTTATATACCCTAGATTGCACTGAAAGATGTAAAATACAAGCCATTCTTAAAAGTGCAACTCCGACACATGACTCTAATTAATAAGGCCATGATCCTTCTAGAAGCAAGTGAAATTTATTACTGTATTTAATGTACTTGTGTGGTTTGTTGTTGTTGTTGTTTTTTTTTTTTTTTTTAAAATGTATTTATTTATTTTTTTTTTTCCTCTCTTTTCATTTTCATTTTGATTACTATCTACATGCATTATCCTGTATATGGATTTTTGTGATTACTCATTGTCATTGTTCCTGTATCATTCTTTAAAAAATAAAAAAGTTAAAAAAAAAAAAAAAAAAAAAAAAAAAAAATTGATGTTACTTTAGGGAGTTAAAATTAGCTTTTCTGAAATGAATGGTTTTTGTTGCCCCAGTATATATTTCTTTTTTTGCACCAGACATTAAATCAGATCACATCTGATTAGATTAAATTAGATCACATTATGGTCACTATTACCCAGGGGTTCAGTTACTTGCACATTTGCTATAAGTTCTGGCTCATTTGAGATCATTAGATCCAGTATAGGATTTTTTCTGGTTGGCTCCTCAACAGCCTGTGCCATGAAATAAACTATTTTTCTCTCTTAAACCATGAATGTCATGTATTTTATGAAAAGATCCAAATATATTCATATATACAGTAAAACCTCCAAAATCTTTAAAAAAAAAATTTTTTTCTGACAATAACTAGTAAACAAAGTTAGAAAACCTCTAAAAGTCCAAATGGCTAAAATGTTCCAATAGGATCAGCACAGCTCCCACTGACTTCTATAAGACCTTGACTGCTTTACTATAGAAATCAATGGATTATCACCATTAGCCCATAGCAAGTATACAGATTTAGGAACATCTTAGAGGCCTATTTAATGATGGTCGAATTTTAGTGGATTTAGAGGTTTTTGAATCCACAACTCAAGTTACTTTCTCTAAAACCATAAATGTCATAAAATGTATTGAAAAAATGTAAACTAAAAAAGCACAAACTGGCAAAGCAAAGGAGTGTGGCCTTGGAAGCTCTGGTTGTGGAAGAGACACTTCATAGCAGCAGAAGAACCATGGATGTGTGACAATCCCTAATCTTTAACAAGGGAGAAGATAGAACCATAATACTAACTGACTGACAGACGTGTCACATAAGCAACAAATTAATAAACCAGTTTACGAGCGCTGGAAAATTAAAGAATAATGATATTGCAATTTGTTTGAATAATTTGTTTATGATAAATAATAACTTTCTCTTCCAAGAATAAGCACACTCAACAGGTTCTATCCTGCCTGAGAAGCAATAATATTTAATTCACTATAAACCTGGGAGTACTGTCAACACCCTAACTAAATAAATGGTCTAATAACCTTATGGATGCTCTCAGATGTGTATAGCTTTATTGATTGGATAACTTGAGATCAGTTACTAGACCTGTCAATTCTGATGTGATAGAGTTGCATTGTTCTTCACCTGGGGACTGTCACACCGTCACATTGGGAGTTGGAATAGGGTTTCCCAACTCTATGGTTGTAGGAGGTTGTGTATGAGTAGATTGAAAATGTTGGCAGTGGCTTCCCTGGGTCCCCCCTCATACCAATCCTGTCCCACCCACCCTACTATTACATATCAAGGATGATTAGTGATGGGCGAATAAATTTGTGAATCTCCCGTGAAAATTCTCCGGTGAAAATTCGTCAATTTCCGATTTTCAAGATTTTTTGGCAAAATGTCAGATTTTCAAGATTTTTTGGTGAAAACCTTCAAATTTCACAATTTTTTGAGTGAAATCCTTCAAATTTCACGATTTTTTAGTGAAATCCTTCAAATTTCATGATTTTTGAGTAGAATCCTTCTAATTTCACTATTTTTGTGTGAAAAACATCCGATTTGCACAATTTTTTTGTGAAAATGTTCGAATTTCACGATTTTTTTGGGAACTTTCAGATTTCACAATTTTTTGCAGGAAATTCACGAATATAGCGACGAATTGAAACGGGAGAAATTCGCCCATCACTAAGGATGATACATCCTATGGGGGATCATCAGTAAACATTGTCAATCATCGGACCCTCGCCAATATGAGGAATATTTATATTAAATGATTTGAAAGTGGGGCACTAATGGGATCCCTTGCTGTTTGCAATGCGGTTGTTTTTCTCAAGAGATCCTACTTGTGCCAAAATGTGCATTGCAATTGGCTGGCTTGGCATTTGGCAGTGTAAAACTGTATTTATCAGTCACATTTTTTGTAGATGCCCATAACCTTCTTCTTAGTTATAATGAAAGATAATCCATAGACTGTAAAGAGTACCCACTGTCTGTGTATAGGTTTTATTGGGCATTTATAGGACAGAATAATGTGAAAAGTAAAGCATGGGGTGAGTATTTGGCAGCATCATATTGAGTTCCTCAGTACAGCACCAGCCAGGCACAAACCAGGGTTCTCCCTCCAGTCAAGCTTCAGCTTTCACCCTGGGCCCCTTCTTTTGACTTGTGCCCTCAGAGGTGCCAGGATGAAGACCTCCGCTTCAGATCTTTTAAGTGTTACTCTTTTTTCTTTACAGAGATTGGCTTAGGGCTGCTTATTAGCAATTTTCATTGGCAACATTTTTTATTAGAAATAAAGATCAAAGGCTTCAATTAACATGACTGGAGGGATCCATCGTTGTTATAAACAAAGTCTTCAGTTTCACTGGTTACTCAACCCAATAGATTTGTTTTTGTCTGTGTTGCTTCCAGCACAATTACATTTGTTTAAGGTTTAACCTAATCGTTGCTGATTTACTACTAAAAGGCTTCAAATTTGGGCACAAATCAGTTCTCTTGTGGGGTTTTCAACACCTCCAGGCTGCCAAGTCTCATGCTTAGAAAGCAGAGCTGCAGTCACATCTGGTTTAGCCAAGTGTCTGCTTAGATGTGGGTTTAGTTCTTTGTGAATGGATGCTGCCTCTTCCATATGAAATGTGAGTAGGAAAATTGCTGGAAATTAAATTTTTTATGTCTTTGGACATCTTCTCTATACTGGGGCATTTCATATGAGTTGGATCCAAGCATAACAGATTCAATGTGGAATAACAGCGATGAGCAGAGGAAGAAAGTGATGACATCCTACTGGTGTCCCTAAAATAAAAAATCTAATCAACAAATCACTCAAATCCTCAACACCCCCAGCAGCACATTCCTTATTTACTTGTCTCTGGGCCAGGCAGGAGGTCAGGGGGCATCGCACAATATTTCATGAGGGGAGCAGATCTGGGTAAACAGGACCCAACAGATTTTTTTTCTGGTGTCCCACTGGCCCAGTCCAACCCTGACTGGATCAATCCCTCTGTACTTAAAGCTCTTAACATAGTAAGAGACCAGTCCAGATAAATCTCAGAGTATTCATTTGTTGTGAGAATATTCTATGACTAGCGATGACTGAACTTGGCACTTTTTGTTTTGCATAAAAGTTCTCAAAACCACAAAAGAATTCTCAAGAAATGCAAACTTTTACTGAAATGCACTGGAGCCAATAGGAATGTGAAAATTTCCCCTATGCTACAACTATTCTTCATAGGCTCCCGTGTTGCTTATTTCTTCCAAACATGGAACTGGTCCATCAATACCATACCTTCTATATATCTTTCCTTCCAGTAACTCAGGCCAGAAATTCTACAAATCCAATCTCTTTGGTTGATGTAGAAGGCAAGAGGAGGATAATAACAGCTTTTTTCCACTGAAACATAGGGCATGGAGAAAAAGTGTGCCATTGGTAAGACCAAAAATTTTGCCACAGATTTCACCTATTGATTACAATCACATGGTCTAAGGTAAGTTGCAGTATGTCTGACTGTCTCTGATTGGAATTGTTGGATATGAATGAGGTCTAAGATCTAGGATACAACAATTGCATGTGCGCCATGTTTTTATACCATATTTAATTCTGTGTGAGATTCCAGTGCCGGCATCTTTTTCACAGGACAAAAACATCCAAAACTGCTGTTTTAATACACAGGAACATCCAAAGACATGGAGCTTCATTGATTAGTGTGAATTTGAAAATCACTGTCATCAGTGGCGTAACTAGATATTACTGGGCCCCAAAGCAAATTATTTTTCAGGCCCCCAAAATGTTTAGAGGTTGACTTGTTTCTCCAATATTTATTGAAATTGTATATGAATTAGGGCCTCATGGGGCCCCTATACCTCCTGGGCCCCCCTGCAGCCGCAGGGTCTGCTTCCTCTATAGTTACGCCCCTGACTGTCATTCTTCTAGGAGAATTAAAAAGAGAGCCTTTTGGACACAAATCAGCCTTGTGGGCATTTTAGCACCTCCGGGCTGCCAAGGTTACGCTTAGGAAGCAGCGCCACAGACACATATGAAAATCAACATCTGCTTGAGCAAAGTCACTGCTAAGATGTGGTTTCTTTGTGTGAGAATAGACTCTGCCGTCTGAGTTGAATTATTTTGGCAGTTGAAAATCACAATTGTCACAATGATAGTGGATTATAGCGAATGATAGCGAATAACATACTGTGTGGATGGGACTTTCATTCAGCTGTAAAGGCAGAAAAGTCACAAATGATGTTTCCTTGGTATCAAGTTATTCATCTCCAATATGGTACATTCTGGTGTCATGAGCAACTGGACTTAGAGGCCAATGAGCAGGTACATTAGAGGCCATTATGTTCAAGTATTTTCATTTTAGCTTTCTTTTCTAACACAATGAAAAATTTGTCTATTGACAAAGATTGTGTCTTACTGATGAAAATCAGAAGGACAATGCGTATGCATAGATCCACAATGATCTCCTGATAATATGCTGGTGCAATGTTTGTGTTTGTCAAACTCATTATTGAGGCTTGCTTACAATTCTGGTGAAGCCTTCATAGACTTCTTGTCCCATGTGCCAGTATGTTATCTTTAGCATTCTCAAACTAGGGTCAAAATGATCTGAATCCAAGTAACACTGGGATGTGGGAGAGAGCCGAAATATCTAGAGCAGTGATCCCCAACCAGTGACTTGTGAGAAACATGTCACTCACCAATCCAATGAAGTTTGCTCCCACTGGCCTCAAAACAGGAGCTTATTTTTGAATTCCTGGTTTAGAGTCAAGTTTTGGTTTCATAAAAGCCATGTGTATTGCTAAACAGAGCCTTCTGTAGACTGCCAGTCCACATAGGGTGTCCACTTTTTTACAATTGAATGTGGCTGAACGGTAAAAAAAGGTTTTGGGGGACTCCTGATCTAGAGAAAATCCACATGTGATGAACATACAGTCTCTGGGCTGATAGTGAACAGGTCATCATTAAATTCAGGGCTCCAAGGCTACACAGCATGAGTGATAAAGTCTGAGCCCCTGTGCAGCCCTTGTTTAGTATGATAAGCCGCTTAGGCTTGAGTAAACCCCTCATGTACACAATACATTAAGAACAATTTATTCAACAGGAACAGTGAGTTTGAATAGTGCAAATAAGGACATATGACAACTCTACTCTACTGATAATACAGAATAGAAGAGAGACCTTCTATAGAATGAGGATTCACATTGCAATGTTGACCTTGATTAGATGATCTGTAGTAGGAGGAGAGTTCCAATACCATGGACATCTTGTTGGCCAGCCTAGAGTCTGTATGATCTGACCATCCATTGTTTCTTTTTTTCCCAATAAAGATTGTGGCTAAGGATAAGTGACCTTTTTCGCCTTTTTTTTTTCAAAAACTGTGCTAGAATTTCTCCATTTTGATGAACATATGCTTGCAGCTGGCATCATTAATTAAACCCTAACCTTTCATATCTGCAGCTTATTTGCACTCCAGAGAGAATGCTGCATCGCTATAGTGCATTATTAATGGGAAATTAATCATATTAAGCAAAGCTACTGCTATAATTAGATGAAATTAATGAAAACCTTCTCTAATATAATGAGAAACACCACCTACCTACAACTGTAATTGCTCTGTAGAGCCACACTATAGAAACAACTGCTGAGCAACTCTCTTGCTTGGATGGCTCTGGCCAAGATATTATTATAGTAGCGTAGATATGTGTAAGTGAATGGGTTAATGCTGTCAGACCCAACAGAGCTCCTGTTTAATTATCCTAAAAACATACACTGTTAAAGGATTAGGAAGGCAGGTTTAAAACAAATGGCAGAGTCCAGGTAATTAGTATTGTTTCCATAATCGTGTGTTCCTGATGAAGTGATAGTCTAGTGGCACTCCATAGGTGTTGGCATCTCAATCTGATCGACACAGTGGGGAGCCGCTCAGAGCAGCAAATGAAGATATTATCTGACCAGAATCTACACCATGATCCTTTATTCTATCCCAAGGGTCTGTGTGGAGATTAATTACTGGACATGGTCTGAACAATAACATTATACACATTCACAGGGAATAAAATCCCCTCTGCCTGATAAATGTTTTCAGGGCAAGGCAGGTTTAAGTCTTGTTAAGTCCACAGCACCTGCCCGGGTTATTTTTTGTGCTTTTTTGTAGATGCCTAAAGCAAACCAGGTTGGTGAATATTTTGCCCTATAGGCTTATGGTAATTACTGCTCTCAATAATGACTTCACATTTAATTGAATCATTTGAAGTATGAAGTATTTTGTATTATAAGTATTCCTTCAATTAGAAAAAAATTCTTAAATGAGGAGAAATGTTTGAACTAGTGATGTGTGGGTTGACCACCAGTTGGGCGGGTTCTTGTTGAAATCTGGCCAACCATTGTGGGTTAGGGTTGGATGCAGGTCAGGCTGGGAAAGTACACTCCTCCATTGCTCCTAAACATTCTGTGTCTTGAAACCAGAGGCACATGATAAAGTAGCATACAGAGCGAGATAACAAAGGTACAGGTCAGGTCCTACAAAGGCAACATTTTGAGTCAGGTGCGGGGGGTGAGTTTTTCCTTGCACTAGTTGGCACCTGTTCTTGGAGCCAGAGCAATAGCAGATAATATTCACTAGTCTACTAATTGAAAGCAATCTTCTGATGGTTACTAGGCCATGTCTTAGGCACAACAGATGCACCAAGCTGTTATTTTCTGCTGTAAAATCCCGTATACTTGTGGCCTCCAATCATGCCTATTTGCAGACTCTGTCCTACCGCGTTGCATCCCGTCTTCTAACTTTGTTGCTACCTTCAGATCTTATCCTCAGCCTGATCCCAACTACACCCAACCTGTGCTTAGGATTTCCATCTACTACACCACTCTATCATGTAAACCAGACACTGGGTCCTTGGGAAATTGTCTAGGCTGGTGCACAAATCCTAAGCGCAAGAAGATAAGTGTGAAGGTGGCTAGGACTTTGGGCATTATACTGTTCAGGACATGACAACAGCGAAGCAAAAATAAATTGTAACCTACTGTATCTTAAACTCAAAGCAACCAAAAGCAAAGTGGACACACTCCCTAAAACCCCAATTAAACAAAGTTTTAATGAAAGGTAGATAATGGTTTAAACTGTCAAAATCCTTTAAACCATTGGTTCCAGGCTTTAACAACAATCCCTGCTTCTATGGAAATTATATAATTTCAAGGAACCTGATATTAAAAAACAGAGTGAAAAAATAGCCTAGGAGTGACAGATGGTATCTACCCCCAGCTGCGCCAAGTTTTATTCCTTCACTGCTCGTGGCACATGAGGTTTGCGTGGATTTATTCCAAAACAAATCTTTGATGTTCTGACATTCAGGAAAATTAGAGCAGTTCCTTCAATTTGCACGAAGAAAGAAGCCACTTCATTACATTAAACATGTCATGTACTATATACATATTAGAAAAATATTTAAGAGAAACACCTTTAAAAGGCATTGAAACATATTTCATCTAAGCTTTATCACCCAGAATCCATAGAATGGAAAAACATGTGCCTTCCATTTATGTTTTGGTTACTTAAACCAGTACCTGGATACCTCATCTGAAATGAACATTCACCAGAGATGCCACTGCCCCAACATGAGGGCAAATAGAAGGTGTTGGAGTTTATGGAGACAAGACAAGCAATAGGATTTATCCCACCCATATATGTAAGGCCTAGTCAAAGTTGGGGAGTTTCCTTTCATATGTAATTCTTCTTTAAAAATGTCCATAGCAGCACTTCAATACAAAAAGGGGGGTTCTGGGAGCACTCCAAAGCTCAGTAAAAATGTATAAATACAATGGAAGTGCAACTGATCTGGCCAGCAGCACTTCATCTTAAATCTTGTAGGCCATTAGTGTTACACTAAAAAAGATTAAATTGGCCATACATGAGTTTATAAAAGCCCAGTCCCCTCCAGTTTGAGTCAACAGCTTACTGGTCAGTATATGGTGAACATTTTCAAGATATCTAACAGGTTTGCAAATCCAGTAAGGCGAGGGCCCCCAACTCATGTCCATAGGACAAAAGATTGTTTCAGCCCCACAAAACATTCATTTGGTGACCTCACCATTCTATCCTTTCAGTTGTTGTGAGTTCTGCATTTACTGTAGATGTAAGTTGGTCTTTAAGAAGAAAAACAGCTACTGAGGGTGTCCTGGAGGCACTGTGGTGGCCTTGGCTTGGTACAGATGCCTAAAACATAAAGTTTAGCATTTCTAGCTATTTGTTGAACTTAGTTAGTAAAAATGTATATTTATATATTTTTTTTCTTGTTATATATGGTTCTTTTAGCTCAGTGTTTGCTGAAGCTTCTTAGGCTATAAATGACCAGGAACTAGGAATAATTACTGAATGAATGCTGACATAGAGAATGAAGTGTTAATTGTGTCAAACTCTTCCTTTTCCAGTAAATTGATGGATTTTCCATTGTTTTGTGAGGTGTAAAACAATTGTAGAGGCCTCATGTAAAGTTCTAAAGGACTTGGTAGCTCTCACCTAATTAATCCATTTAGTACCAAAGAAAGGAGGATTATGGTTCTTTCTTTTCATGCAAACAAAACCAGCGTAATGGAAACCGTAAGTGGGCCAGATTCTCTGGTCAAGCTTTGAAACAGTAGGCTTTACGTAGTTTAATACACATTCTTTCAAATTCACATTACCTTGGCATGTATTTTTAGCTTTTATTTCCTGATAAATGGATAAAAACTGTAATTAAAGAACAAACGGGGTAAAAATGTTTTATCTAAGTTTCATATATAAAAGAAATAATCCATTTCATTCTTTTATCAGACGTTCTGGGCTATAATGTCTTTCTAGTAACAGCCTGGTAGTCATCACGCAATGGTCTATATGGCCTAACAGTTTATTAATGACAATAGTTTTTTTTTCTTCTTTAAATGATAATAAGGTGTTTTTCTAAGGTTAGGTGCATAGCAAAGGATATAACCTAGTCTGGAAGGTAAAATGAATGGTAATTGCACCCAATCAGAAAATCTCTACACTCTCTACACTACAAAGCTGCTACGCTCTTTTTACCCATAATAACTTCCCTTGTTTAGTAGAGGGATCTGCGCCACAAGGCAGGAGAATCATAGGAAAGGTGAGGAGGTGCGGCAATTTACAATATTGGACTAATATTTATCCACTGTTGTCTACCTCAGGAGGAGGAACCATGGGTGTCAAAATCTCATGTCTATCTTCTTTAGCACTCTTCAACTCAAGAAATGGGCCTATCAAACCTGCCAGGTTTGCTTCTTCCCAAGACATGATGGTTCACAGCTTTTTTTTATCAGTGGAGCACTTTTGATGCCTTCCTGTTCATGTATGTAAGCCACTGCTGTGGTGTTGGCTAAGATAGGCATCTTTACTGCCCCAAACTGCAGTAGGTTAGAGGGAAGGGGGACCAGTTCTTACTTGGGCAGAAAAGTTGTCTAAAATTGCACCTCCAGTCACATGAGGCATTCCCCTGGACATGTTCCTCAGATTCAGCTACAATCCAAACTCAGCTTTCAAAATGTGAATAAAATGATTCAGAATCATTCTCAGGAAAAGAGTTGAAGGGGCCTCATGTGCCATCTTCCCCAACACACCATTTGAATAGTGGAAGAAAAGAGTCCTAGAGTGACACGCATTCCTTGTCCAAAACTCCTATTAGCTTTCTGATGAAGCTCATCCATGATTTGATCTGAAAAATACTTTGATCTGGAAGAGATACTATTCCCTGAAGAGTGTTCAGGCTCACCCAGGATCATTACATTCTTGGGGATCAAGTGGTTTTCTGACAATTTATTATCCAACTAAAATTGTAAGAAAAGACACCAAGTTGTCTCTGCCAACTCCCAGGAATTGGTTGTCAAGAGGATGTGGTCCAAGTAGTGAAAGGCCACCACTCCTCCACTCTCAAGACAACTTAATGTCACTAGAACTTTAGAGAAGGTCTTTGGTGAAGTGGACAGGCTATATGGGAGACATGTACATTGTATGTTTTGGTCTTGAAATAGCAAGAGAAGGAACCTCCTATGAAGCCTGTAGACTTTGTGTTCATCTTCTGCACTTTGCACCTTGCTCTCAGTCCTTGCATCTCAAATTGGAGACTTGAATGCTATCAGAGAAGTGTAATGGCACAAGGAACAGTACTCAGTTCAGAGTCAAAGGCCTACAGCCAAGTTCATCACATTCATAATTATTCCCATGATATTTTCACATGTGCAGTACAAAGGCATTTTTCCAGAGTGGCCTGAAATCCTGAGAATAACAGTAAATTGGCAGCCTCTTAGCCATTATGGATAAAAAAAAAAACATGTAAAGCGGGTCAATTAAAGCAAAGGCCAATCACAGATTTTGAAAACAACCTCAAAAATACATATTAATCAAAGCAAACATTTTACAAGCACATTTTTATAAGAGACGGACATGAAACCATTATTAAGGGTCAAGCGCAGACAATGTTATTTAGCCTTAAACATACAGCAGGCGCACAAAGACTTCTCACAACAGACTCACAGCATTTTATACTGGCACAGATCCCAGATACAGTAACTGAGTCATGTATTAGGCTTCCAACAAATATTACTACACACATCACATGCAATATCTGCAATACAAGACAATATTTAGATATAGACAGATATAGATAGAAAGATAGATAGATAGATAGATAGATAGATAGATAGATAGATAGATAGATAGATAGATGATAGATAGATGATAGATAGATAGATAGATAGATAGATAGATAGATAGATAGATGATAGATAGATAGATAGATAGATAGATAGATAGATAGATAGATAGATAGATAGATAGATAGATAGATAGATAGATAGATAGATATAGATAGATAGTGAGATAGATGATAGATAGATAGATAGATAGATAGATAGATAGATAGATAGATAGATAGATAGATAGATAGATAGATAGATGATAGATAGATAGATAATAGAGAGAGAGACAGAGAGACAGAGAGTTAGACAGATAAATAGATAGATGATTGATAGATAGATAATGGATAGATGTGTACGTAGATGATGGAGAGAGAGAGAGAGAGAGAGAGAGAGAGAAATTGATTGATTGATAGATAGATGATATATAGATAGAAAGATAGTTAAACGATAGCTAGATGATGATGATGATGATGATAAATAGATAGATAGATAGATAAATAGATAGATAGATACATAGATACATAGATAGATAGATAGTGGATAGATGTATAGAGATGATGATGGATAGAGAGAGAGAGACAGAAAGAGAAATAGATTGACTGATAGATAGATAAATAGATGATAGATAGATAATAGATAGATAGATAGATAGATAGATAATAGATAGATAGATGATAGATAGATAGATAGATAGCAAAAGTGCTCGCATCCACAGGATTTATATTAAAGGATCAAATCCAAGGTCTAGTTTTAACAGTTCCGTCACATCCTGAGACCTTTCATTACAGCTGCTGGGAATACAGTGATTTTATCCAGAAAAAGTGGCATTTCTAGCAACCGAGCAATCATTTGGAATGGGAAGATGAAGAGGAGAGTTCTTGAATAGAACAATAACAATACAATAGAACCGAAATACTATCAATATCTAATACAGTTATTAATAACAGAAATAAAAGAGTTTATTTACTATTGCCCCAAACCTTAAAGGGTGACTACTGCATAGAGCTCAGGTGTAGAGTCCAACTGCAAGGCAACCCTGTGCCATATCCCTGCTCCACACTAACCTGCACTTCTGACACCCAAGTATGGAGGGACCATCCAAGGTGCTCTAGTGCTGCCACTACTCATCCTTTCTGGATATGTTGGTTCCAAAGGGCTAATCCCTCATCCTGAAACCCATACTACCTTGTCCCAAGAACTTTAAGCAAACAATTGTATCTCCTACTCCTCCTCTTTAGAGGAAACTCTAGAAATATACATAGTTCATGGGGATTCCTTTTTAAACCAGGGGTTTAATCATTTTCTTTACAGAACAATATTAGGGTTGAGATTCACGTTTAGAAACTAAACACTGGTTTAGCCCATATTCGGCCCCTTGGTTTCACTTCAACTTTCTATTTCTATTAAAACTAAAAAATCCTAATAAATGCTTTAATTTAATTCATATATTTTCAGTGGTTTAGTAAAATAATGAAGTTAGAGTCAACCTTCTTCAAATCTCTGTTAATCCGTTGCTTCTGCTACATTCCTTTCAAAGACACCAATTATTATAACCAATAATAGAAAGTTGCTTAGAATGACTATTTCCAAAATTTGTCTAGACAAACCCCTTTCAAGGGAACTATGGAAACCCAGCCTAAGAAGGGATCCCAAACCACACAAGTGAGTTTTTGTAGGTGTCAGACGTTTAGCCAGGCCGGTGTAACTGAAACATGGAGAAAAGAGCAAACACTTTTTTAAAAAATATTTTTGACATCCTGATGGGATTTTGTCCGTCTTTAGCAACTAGAAAAATAACAAAGATAAGGCAAGGCTCTATGGATTTCATTTAACAGGCACTAAAAGAATTTATTGAGTAACCCATGCTGCTATTGACATCAATACACTGTAAAGGGTAACTGGAGATATCACACATAAAGCAAAGCAGTAAAGCAGTTAATGTTGCTTCTCCAGAAACTTCCGCTCTTAATTACGTCAACGAGGGTTTATGATGTTAATTGCATCCAGTTGCAAACCCCTTAGATGGGCAACATGCAGCCTGGCGGGACGGTGGATGAGGTGCTGTTATTTCTGGACGAGGATACGTGGAAATAATTAGACATGGCATCCTCATAAGTGAAAGGAAGTGTCAATTAAATATAGGCAGGAACTACCCATAGACGACAGTTAGCATGCATTTTATAGACAGGGACAGACAGTCCATCTTTACTGATCCTTTAAACAAAACCTTAGCTTCTATAAATAAATTCGTTAATATAATTGGCCTGAAAATGATCTTTATTGATGTTATGAGGTTGAATGTGTCAGTTATAAAAAAAAAGATCAGCAGTTTGATGTATGAATTGAATTGAATGATGTAACCTATCAGAAATGTTCTTTATTTTCATTGTGGATTTCGTTAGTACAAACAGAATAACAGATCAGCCAAGCCAGTGCAGTTGAACAATACCACATACATGATCAACATAGAGACCAGTATCGTGTACAGAACATACATGGACTCATCTTACACCAGTGAATAATGAAAGAACATGTTCTGGATTTTTCCTTTTGATTTTGGAAACTTGAATTCAAGCTGAAAGTGTTCGCCTTTTCCTTTAGTCCGTGCAACCTGTGTAACGTAGGGTTTTATTCATTGGGAAAACTATTTGTGCTTTGCCATTCAAGACAAAAGTGCATGGGAAATGTTAGTATTTATGGGAAATTCAATCAAGAAGAGGGGCAAAGAGAAAGACAAATGAACAAGAGAAAGACAGAAGGATAATCTTGATGTGCATGATGTGAGAAGAACAGTTCCAGTATCTGTGTCCTGATTCTTTGAAGACCAGGATTTACAGCATGACCAATCTTGTTGACCCATTTAGATTTTCACATGGTCTATTATGTTCCATCAGATTCTTGTAAAATTCTCCGACAGGCTCCAGTTTCTTGCATTGGAAGGACATGTGCTTAATAGCAATCGGACTTTTCCCAATGAGATTACAGTATGATGAGGCACTTTCTTGCTTTGGATCAGGAGTTTAGAAGATATGTCTGGTCAAGTGAAAGCTACTATTTCCCTAATATTGTCATGAATTATTCAGTCAATATGGTGTGATACAACAACAACAGCCCCGCATTTAGCTCTGATGTATTGGTCAGCATGTTAACTGTCTGCTTTACTCATACAATTGCTAAGTGAAAAGTATTTCCTACTTAATATGTTGCAGTGATGCCCTTATACTAAGTTTGCACGTCTGAGTAACTAAAACACTACATTTCAGAAGTGCAAACTGTGACAGTATAAGGGCATTTCTGCAACATATTAAGTGGGAAATGCTTTTCATATTGTTAAACACAGAACAAAAATGGGAAGGAACGTTCAATTAATTAGAACCACGTACATCAATACAAATTAAAATTTGTATTGATGTACGTGGTTCGTATTAATTGAATTGGGTGGCTGTGAGAATAATTGTAATTTCATAAATTGTAGACAAAATACCGAGTGCAAATTTGGAGATACTTTTTAATACTTTTTTATTTTTAAGTTAAAAAAAAAATGTTTTTCTTTATCTCCTGCACCACCCAAATAATTGGGGTTGAGTAAGTCTGGTTAATATATTAGAGAGTGCTGTACCATTCATTATATTTCTAATTAAATGAAGGAATGTTGGCCTGGAACATAGTATTTGTACCTGGATAGAGAACTGCAAGTTATACACTAAATGGCAGTGTGTTGGGAGTTTCCTTAAATGAGAAGGATCTTGGGGTCTTTGTAGATAACAAGTTGTCTAATTCTGGGCAGTGTCATTCTGTGGCTACTAAAGCAAATAAAGTTCTTGTATAAAAAAGGGCATTAACTCAAGGGATGAAACATAATTGTGTCTCTTTATAGGTCCCTGGTGAGGCCTCATCTGGAGTATGCAGTTCAGTTTTGGACTCCAGTCCTTAAGAGGGATATAAATGAGCTGGAGAGAGTGCAGAGACTAAGTGCAACTAAACTGGTTAGAGGGACGGAAGACTTAAATTATGAGGGGAGACTGACAAGGTTGGGTTTTCTCTGGAAAAAAGGCGCTTGTGAGGTGACATGATTAGACTTTACAAGTACATTAGAGGACATTATAGACAAATGGCAGGGGACCTTTTTACCCATAAAGTGGATCACCGTACCAGAGGCCTCCCCTTCAGACTAGAGGAAAAGAAGTTTCATTTGAAGCAACGTAGAGGGTTCTTCACAGTCAGGACAGTGAGGTTGTGGAATGCACTGCCGGGTGATGATTCAGTTAATGACTATAAGAGGGACTTGGATGATTTCTTGGACAGACATAATACAAAGGCTATTGTGATACTAAGCTCTATAGTTAGTATAGATATGGGGATATATCATTTATGTGACAGTAGGGAGGGGTGTGTGTATGGGGCTGGGTTTTACTTTGGAGGGGTTGGACTTGATGGACTTTGTCTTTTTTCAACCTGATTTAACTATGTAACTATGTAACTATGTAACTATGTAACTATGTAACTATATAACTATGTAACTATAACCTCTGATCCAATTCAGGATATCACTGCTTTCTAAACTAAGGTCTGTTGGGCTTAATGAAGTCGTTTGCACATGGATAGGAAACTGGCTACAGGATCGGGTACAGAGGGTGGTTGTTAATGGGACATTCTCTACTTGGAGTAAGGTTCTTAGTGGGGTCCCCCAGGGCTCAGTATTGGGTCCACTTTTATTTAACTTGTTCATTAATGACTTAGGGGAGGGTGTTGTAAGTAATGTATCAGTGTTTGCAGATGAGACAAAACTATCAGCCCAATTAATTCCATCCAGGATGTGGCACTTGCAACAGGATCTTGACTAACTGGCAATCTGGGCAGCTAAGTGGCAAATGAGATTCAATGTTGATAAATGTAAAGTCCTGCACCTGGGATGTAACAATATCCACTTATACCCTTAATGGGACTGCACTAGGCAAATCCATAATGGAGACGGAGCTTGGAGTCCTTGTAGATAATAAACTTGTCTGTAGCAAGTAATGCCAGTCAGCAGCATCAAGGGCAAATAAGGTCTTGACTTGTATTAAATGGGGCAGAGAGTCACGGGAGGAGGGGGTCCCACTGTATAGAGCACTGGTAAGGCCCCATCTAGAATATGCCCTACAGTTTTGGTCTCCATCACTCAAACAGGACATTATTGTATTAGAGAGGGGACAGAGAAGGGCAACTAAGCTGGTAAAGGGAAAATCTTAGCTATGAGGAAAGACTGGCCAAATTGGGGATGTTCATGCTGGAGAAGAGGCGCTTAAGGGGTGATATGATGACTATGTATAAATATATAAGGGGATCATATAATAATCTCTCTAATGCGGCGAATTTTTGCCGCAAATTTTCGCGCGCGTTTCGTGAAGATGTGGAATTGTCTCCCTGAATCAATGGTACAGGCTGATACATTAGATACGTACAAGGAAGCTGCACTGGTTCTGGTGTGGTTTGGGCCTGGTGGATAATATCAATGACTTTTCCCCCCCATCAGTGTTCCCAGGTAAATAGGGTTGCACCAAATCCAGGATTTGGTTCAGGGTTCAGCCAAGATTTAGCCTTTATCAGCAGGATTCAGATTCGGCTGAATCCAAGTGCCTGGCCAGATCAAATCTGAATCCAAAAGATCACATGACATGACACAAACAAGTAAAAAAAATTTGTATGTATTCGGTGTAAAATAGTAGATTTGGTGCATCTGTACTGGTAACTGCCTGTGATCCATCTGTAGTGAGTTGCCCAGTTAAAGGGATATTTAATAATCCTGCCTCCTCCAATAACATGTGCTGGATTGTTCTGTAATGAATGTTCTGTAATGAATATCACTGACACCCAATGCATGATGATGATGACGATAATGATGATTCAGGAGTATTAGCATGTCTGTAGTAATAAGCAGCAGCCTTTATTCAGAAACTATATATATATATATATATATATATATATATATATATATATATATATATATATATATATATATATATATATATATATATATATAGTCTATTACTAACAATATCTTTTCAGGAACACTATATGATCTATTGACACATATTGATCTATTGACACATAAAGGTTAAAGGTTTAAAGGGATACTGTCATGGGAAAAAACATTTTTTTTCCAAATAAATCAGTTAATAGTGCTGCTCCAGCAGAATTCTGCACTGAAATCCATTTCTCAAAAGAGCAAACAGATTTTTTTATATTTAATTTTGAAATCTGACATGGGGCTAGACATATTGTCAGTTTCCCAGGTGCCCACAGTCATGTGACTTGTGCTCTGATAAACTTCAGTCACTCTTTACTGCTGTACTGCAAGTTGGAGTGATATCACCCCCCGCCCCCAGCAGCCTAACAACAGAACAATGGGAAGGTAACCAGATAGCAGCTCCCTAACACAAGATAACAGCTGTCTGGTAGATCTAAGAACAACACTCAATAGTAAAATCCAGGTCCCACTGAGACACATTCAGTTACAATGAGTAGGAGAAATAACAGCCTGCCAGAAAGCATTTCTCTCCTAAAGTGCAGGCACAAGTCACATGACTGGGGGCAGCTGGGAAATTGACAATATGTCTAGCCCTATGTCAGATTTCAAAATTGAATATAAAAAAATCTGTTTGCTCTTTTGAGAAATGGATTTCAGTGCAGAATTCTGCTGGGGTAGCACTATTAATTGATGTGTTTTGAAAAAAACATGTTTTCTGATGACAGGATCCCTTTAATGAAAAATATGGGGTGTTTCAGAACAGCAATACGGCTGTTTATTGGATGGTAATTCATTACAGTAATTAAGATTGTAGAATGGCTTAATTATACATTTTGGTCTTTTATCCTTCAGACTTTATTTCTGTGCTCAGTATCCAGGGGTCTCTGTTCCCAATGGCTCTGGCTCATTATGCAGAGGTCTCTGTTCCCAATGGCTCAGTTTCCAATGGTTGTTTTCCATTATCCAGGGGTCTATGTTCCCAATGGGGAAAAGGAAGTTCCTACTTAATCATATGAATATTTTCTGCCTGTAGACCTGTACTTTGCAATCAGTGATCAGAGTCATTTATTGGGACCTGAATTGTGGTCAAACAAACCTCTCAGACAAGAAAAAAACAAGCAGAAAACAAGACTTTATACCAGTTTTGCGAACTCTAATCTGTTTTTCAGTTTATTCTATTATGCCTCCGTTTGTAACAGATCATTAACGTGCAAATATGAAGTCATGCTTTTAATATCATTAAATAGTATTTATAATATATATCATTGGAAATCCTTTGTTGGAAAAGAACCCACATTAAAATTATCACCTCTGGCGTTTATAAAACTTTTTCAAATAAAAGTGGCAATTGAAGTTCCATTAAGCCTATATTTAAGCCGTAATCTTCAAAGCTTCCAGAAGGAGATAAATGAAACGGGAGGAGGGGTTTTCCCAAGCCATTTTTTTTCTTAAACTGGGTGACCCAGTCTCAGGATGTACCATGTGACCTGCATGGACTTTATTAGAAGGAACGTGCGTCGTTGCTACAAGAAAGGACAGATTCTGAGCATCATTAAAATAATTTCAGTTTTTTAAAAAAAAAAGTTAATCTGCATGAGAAAATTCTTCTTTATTTCCCCTTCAACAGAATGAATTGTTGATGGTCATATAACAAAGGAGGGTAGTTCTTTATATCCTTTAGAACATTCAGATTTTATCCTAATGCATTTTTAAAAGTACATGAAATAAAAGTGATTCCACATATAAGTTATTATATTATTATATTATTATATATATTATATTATTATATTATGGTACTTAGAAAGCAGCCTGTACAGATCCACTGAGCAAGACTATGGACAACAATTGATTCAACCAGAACATCTTAATACAAACGCTTTGAGATGTTTTTGTTAAGAGAAAGAAACAAATTCATGGTAAAACTGTTCTGCTAACTAAACAAAACTAATGGCTGGTTAAATTTGCTTCAGTCCACTTGTGATACTCACCACCAAATGAATCCCTCCCCTCTCCACCCATTTGAGAATGGGCAACTATCAAAGTCCACCCCTTTGTCCATATTGACTGTCCTTCCCACACCAGTCCCACCAACACCCAATGGACAGACAATTTCAAAGTCCTCCTCTGTGTCCAATTCCATTCCCTTGCACCAAACCAAAAGTCCACCACCCACATCCACCCTAACAACTTCCCCGTCCAAAGAGGATAAGCCCCAAACCAAAACCCAAACAAAAAGGCAAGGAATCTGCCATAATAATGAAGACAGTCTTGAGACCAAAGGCAGGCATCTGCCAAAAATGCCTAAAAGCAAGCAAAAATGCAAAATCATGTTCTTGAAATAAAAATAGGACAAACAGAAATTCAAAAAGGACCTCAATGTACAAAGGAAATTTCTCCTGACTCCTTTGGCCTGAAAGCCTTATATTGTAAATCCCTTCATAATACAGAGGTATAGGAGGAGTGAGCCAACTCTAAAGATCTGATGTACCATAGTCCTCCCATTGAATGCCTCTCATAGCACAAGCATCATGGCTGCTCTTCACTATGTAACTAGACTGCTCACTGACTACATCAAGTAATGCTTGCATCTGTAACACAGAACATGTTGATAAATAGGATATCTTAATAAATCTGTCATTGTTTGTCATAGTGATGACTCAACATTCTTGACAGAGACAGATGATAGATAGATAGATAGATAGATAGATAGATAGATAGATAGATGATAGATAGATAGATAGATAGATAGATAATAGATAGATAGATAGATAGATAGATAGATAGATAGATGATAGATAGATAGATAGATAGATAGATAATAGATAGATAGATAGATAGATAGATAGATAATAGATAGATAGATAGATAGATAGATAGATAGATAAATAGATAGATAGATGATAGATAGATGATAGATAGATAGATAGATAGATAATAGATAGATAGATAGATAGATAGATAGATAGATAGATAGATAGATAGATAATAGATAGATAATAGATAGATAATAGATAGATAGATAGATAGATAGATAGATAGATAGATAGATAGATAGATAATAGATAGATAATAGATAGATAGATAGATAGATAGATAGATAGATAGATAGATAGATAGATAGATAATAGATGGATAGATAGATAGATAGATAGATAATAGATAGATAATAGATAGATAGATAGATAGATAGATAGATAGATAGATAGATAGATAGATAGATAATAGATAGATAGATAGATAGATAGATAGATAGATAGATAGATAATAGATAGATAGATAGATAATAGATAGATAGATAGATAGATAGATAATAGATAGATAATAGATAGATAGATAGAAAGATAATAGATAGATAGATAATAGATAGATAGATAATAGATAGATAGATAGATAGATAGATAGATAGATAGATAGATAGATAGATGATAGATAGATAGATAGATAGATAGATAGATAGATAGATATAGATCAATAGATGATGGCTAGATAAACAGATAAGTAGATAGATTTAGACAGATATAGTCTATAAATATATGTCTCACAGCAGACAAATGCATTCACAGCTCTTCACCATAAAAATGATTTATTTGCCCAACTCTTGAGTCTTCCTATGGGACTTTTACTACAGTGTATAGTCTGTGTGTATCTGTGTATTATATATATATATATATATTATTGATTTCTGTAAATAATGACCAGACTACATGCTTGTGTATACACTGTGCAAGTTCTAATGGTTTATATTTAATATCTCTTGCCTGCAGGGAGACTTATCTAAATGGCTGTTGACGAGCAACATAATTGTTCAAATCTGTTTTCCCAGTGTGGGGCTGAGAGAATTCCTAGAGATTTACTTTTACCCCTCGCCAGAAATTCTGAGGCTCTTTGAACACATCAGCCCCAGTGTTGATCTGGTTGTTGATCTGGTTGTTGATCTGGTTGTTGATCTGGTTTCCATGTCAGTAACAGAAACACATTGAGTGAAACGTTCATAAGAAATGTGCCCTTTTATCAGAGAAGACTTGCCCATCTCCCAGGCTCATATTTACCATTATCAATACAATGATTAATATTCATGAGTTGTAAGTAGGGATTCCCGGGTGATCCAGCTCAACATTAATTAAAGCCAATGTCACTAGAGATGTTCCCATCAGGAGCGCTCCCTGTATGATATGTGCTCAGTGCGGGCGCCAAACATTTCCAAATATCATGAAGCCTTAATTGAGATCTAGAAAATGGGAAAAAAAACCACTGCAGAAAGACAAAAGCAATTAAAAACACATTTGTATTATATGTACAGTGTATGTAGAAACCTTATTGTAAAAGCAAAGCAATAAATAACAAAGATCACAAATAAACAATATATTATAAAGCAATTTGTGACACAAACAAAAAGAGAGAGAAGTTTGTATCGGGTCTAATAACTCCCAGTAACCTAATAGTAACCTAATAGTAACCTATTAGTAACCTAAAAGTGAATCTCTGTGTGTGAGAGAGACGAGTGACAAGGAAAATATGTTACTGTAATGCAGAAATACAAACAGCAAAAGCTACAACATTTGTACTGTGTCTGATAACCCCATCGTAATCTAATAGTAACCTAATAGTAACCTGAAAGTTAATCTCTGTGTGTAAGACAAGTGACAAGGAAAATATGTAACTGTAATGCTGAAATACAAATCGCAAATGCTACAAATTTTTTACCAGGTCTAATAACCCATTGTTATCTGATTGTAACCTAATAGTAATCTATTAGTAACCTAAAAGTGAATCTCTGTGGATGAGAGACGAGTGACAAGGAAAATATGTAACTGTAATGCTGAAATACAAATGGCAAACGCTACAAAGTTTGTACTGGGTCTGATATCCCATAGTAACCTAATAGTAACCTAATAGTAACCTAAAAGTGAATCTCTGTGTGTGAGAGACGAGTGACAAGGAAAAAATGTAACTGTAATGCTGAAATACAAATGGCAAATGCTACAAAGTTTTTACCAGGTCTAATAACCCATTGTAATCTAATAGTAACCTAATAGTAATCTATTAGTAACCTAAAAGTGAATCTCTGTGTGTGAGAGATGAGTGACCAGGAAAATAGGTAACTGTAATGCTGAAATACAAATGGAAAATGTTACAAAGTTTGTACTGGTAACCCATAGTAATCTAATAAAATCTCCCTAATGATTTTATTCCACTGATTCTTCATACCATAATAGTCTCATTTCAGGCCAGTTAAAAAAACACTTCCTTTTCTGAGGAAATCATAATCCTGATTCTACAAGTGGATTCTACAAGTGGACAAGGGTCCCCAGTTATCAATCTCTCTCATTAAAAGAAAATGATGACCCTGAATAATGCAGGTCTCTATAAAAAAAAACCTGCTTCCACCAAATAAACAATTTTCATAAAAAATATAGTTTTTTGGTAGTATCTGTCATTGGATAATCCAAAATAGAAAATTCAAATAGGCCGCCCCCCCTGGTTTGTACAATTCACTGTACTCACACACAAACTGAGGGCACTCATACATGTGAGGTTACATCAGCCAATGAATGGCCAGAGTTCTGTCTTTAAAGCCACACTTCTTCCCATTACATTTAGAGCTGCATTTTGCCTCATCAGGTGATTCACCAGAGACCATCACCAAATAGCGGCTCAAGATGTAAAAAGGCCAATAGGAAGTATTCACTCTGAAGGTATAGGTTCCCTTTAAATTAGATGTTAAAATACTGAGCAAGATTCTAGGCAACCCGTTAGTAAGGTAATTCCATCCCTAGTAGAATCAACTAAACTGGTTTCCTGCTGGGGAGGTCTCCCAGTATTATTACTTCCCATCTTCAGCTAATTCACTCTGTCTAATCATCCGGAACTAGGGTTAATTCCACACTTTTAATCCAATTCTTTCTTCGGAGAACCACCTGACAGGACTGTCCTAGAGCCTATATATATTTCCAGGTGCCCCACTTAGAAGAACATCACCAGAACACAAATTGGCTTGTAATGGACTTGTAAAGGGGTGAAATGTGATTGTTTATTTAATGGTTAATGTGTGTAATGTGTAATTTGGTTGGCCATCAGGCAGGGAGCTAGAGAGTAAAAGTGGTTTCCTAAGAGGGAGGGAAAGTCCCAAGAGGGTGGAGACAGGGAAGTCATACCAAGTGGAGGACCCTTGGAAAGGGCAGAGATCCAACATGGAAGAAGAGCAAGTAGGGAACCCCTGAAGCAGTAGAGTCATCTCCCAGGAGAGGTACTGAATGTAGCTAGTGTGAGGCCTAGTGGTTGTACGAGGACACTCTACGAGTGTGAGATGAGACATGGGTAGTTATGGCCCCAACAACGAGTGACCCAGCGGGTATCCCACCAGTCAGGGTTTCAGATCAAAGGGAAACTGATGATCACACTGGAGAGGTGCTTGGGTGTATCTATCCCCCTGACTGAGGGCAATTATTTGATGCACCATAAGACTGAGTCAAGACAGGAGATTTGAGCCAGTGTGTATGTATTTCTGCTTCTGTGCTAAAAACTGTGCCAATATTAATAAACAAGTTTGGTTCAACTGCAACTCGTGGCATTTCATGTCTCTACTGTAAGTTCCCTCACGGATGAACACCTAGTTACAGTTGAACACTAGCCATTACTGCTGTATTTACATATAACATTACCCTTTTCACATGGACCGAATCAATGTTTCTCACCTGCAGCAGTTTCCAGTAGTCACCCTCCTTATTGGCAAGCACCCCTTCACTTGGTTCCATTCAACATAAAGTTTCCAACCTACACACAGACATTGGCATTACATAAAACACAATGTGGATGTTGCAAGAGCCCCACCCAATAATCACTTTATTTTGTTTATTTTCTGTTTCTGTAACTTGAAAGTCTTGGAAACCTGCAGCGAATATTAGTAAATGACTCATCCGTGGCTCAGTCTCCATTATTCAGAGTCCTTGGCTCTGGCTTTGTGGATGGTATTTGTACATTTATATCACTTCATCTCGGCTTCTGTGCGTCTGAAACTCTCATTCGTATGCAAAGTCCATGTTGGAAGTTGTGTGACTCACTATGATCACCACTGGCTCTTTTAAGTGATGTGGCTTGAAATGATGGCTCTGCTCAGGGCAATACGGCTACCCCATGAATAAAGACTCAAAATAGAAACCACTTCATTCACACTCATTCATGGAACATCAGAAGATGGTGAAGAAAACAATGCCATTCCCATCAGGCAAGCAGAAATACTTACTTTATCTGCTTCATACAAAAAGGACACCCAGTGACGGATGAACTACAAGAACTTGATATTCAAAACATTTAAAAACTTAAACATTCTAAGCCTCATTTATAAGCAAAATCACTAATACAGACACTCTCAAATGGGCTCAAAGACTTATTGATGTTAGTCATGAAACATACTTGAATCCAAACATGCACTCTTGCACTTTCACTTGCACTGAACACAATTGTGTGTGTCCAACTTCTTCTGATCAATGGTGTCCAAGTGCACCTTTAGATACTAGACATCTTTATTGCTCATCTAGGGTCAGACTGGACCACCCCTCATGGGCCCCACTAATCCATGCTTTCCAAGGATCTCACCTCCGGTCATGATTGCGGACGCAACTGTAACATACCTCCCAACTGTCCAGTTTTTTGCGGGACAGTCCCGATTTTGACAGCCCAACCCACAGTCCCAGATTTGTTACTGAAGTGTCCCGACTTTCTCTTTAACCGCCTGCGCTGAACAGCCAAAAAAAGATACAAAGTTTCTAACTTAATTGGCTTTTGGCAGAGCCCAGAATAGATACTTTAAGATAACAGATCCCTTGGGAGAACTTAGACTCACATCTTAAAGGGAAATTCACCTTCATTAGCAAAACTATTATAACACATCAAAACCACAGAATTGTGTTAAAACTTTCATAACCTGCCAAATTTTGTAAAATGGACATGGTAATTAGGGGGTGTGGCCGCATAAATGGGCATGGTCAAAAATAATCCCGCACTCCGCACAGCAAATCTTTTTGTCCCTCTTTCTATTTCCAAAATGTTGGGAGGTATGGTACAGGACAGTTGTGCAGGGGACAGAGGGGGTTGTGACATGGGCAGGGGCCTTTAGTGGGGTTACTACAGAGACAGGGGGGCCCAAATGTGGTCCCTGTGGTGGAAGCCCCGGTGGGCCTGTGACCCTACAGTCCGACTCTGCACTCGTCTATTGGATCAAAAGCCACAACAGACATGATCCCAGCAATTTGACGGCTAATTCTAGTGTTAATACTTGCCTACATGACCCAATCCACGCTGAAGATGCTAGCCACAATCGCCCATGAATTACTCAGAACTAAAATCATGGGAAAAGAGATGGTCATTTTCATCAAAATATTGCACTTTGCACATTCACGCTTGTACAGTAAGTAAATGTGACTTCATAGGATTCATATAAAAGAGACACTAGCCCCATTCACAAATATTTGAGAATACTCTTCAGAAGTTTATCCTACATAGAGGCAAGGGTTTCAAATAAAGGACTTGTTGTCGTCTTTTTGTTCCGTTACAAAAAACCAAGAAATAATAACCGCATCTGCATAATGTTTTCCTAATTCCTGCCTCAAGGAATCTTCAGTCCATATGGGAAGAGAAACAGACATTATTGTTTTTACATAAGCGGAAAAATAAACCATGAACCATTTGCAGTGGTTCTTTATAAAATATTTGGAGAGTGATTCTGTTCGGATAGTGATCCTTTTTGGGGACTGATCCTATGTGGAGAGTGATCTTATTTGGAGAGTGTTCCTATTTGGGAGTGACCCTATTTGGAGAGTGATCCTGTTTGGAGAGTGATCCTATTTGGGAGTGATCCTATTTGGGAGTGACCCTATTTGTGGACTGATCCTATTTGGCGAGTGATCCTATTTGGGAGTGACCCTATTTGGGAGTGACCCTATTTGGAGAGTGATCCTGTTTGGAGAGTGATCCTATTTGGGAGTGACCCTATTTGGGAGTGACCCTATTTGTGGACTGATCCTATTTGGGAGTGACCCTATTTGGAGAGTGATCCTGTTTGGAGAGTGATCGTATTTGGAAAGTGATTGTATTTGGAGAGCATTTAGGGCAAGTGTTTATAGGAGGCTGATGTTTACAGAGACTTTCCTGAACATAATTAAGTCAGAGGCACTGATAATAGTATGGAAGTCAATGGAATATGCGTAGTATGATGCACATATGCATGAAGGTTACACAGATGCAGAATACACTGTCTAAGCAAAAACCCAAGAATAAATCACAGATATTCCTTCCAAATATGCTTGACTCCAGTCCAATTTGGCAAAATGAAATGTAATGATATATTAAATGCAGTATTTAATCAAGATATGATAAATAGAGAAGACTTTTATTGTACAATGTTATTTTAAACTCCAATATACTGTATATATATATTTGTCACTCGTATTTTAAATTTAACTGGTTAAGGGTTTCGATTCGGTTTGCCTGTGCACTGTGGAATAAAAAAGTCCAAATCCTGAGAAAAAACAGAATTCAGCGTTGCATTTGCAAGTTGTGCAATAGGAAAATAAATGTATAGGGATAAACTAGTGATGTGAGGGTTGACCCAAAACCCATGGGTTGAGCACCGCTGGGGCGGGTTGGAAAATTTGGCAAAACATTGTGGGTCAGGGTTTGGTGTGGGTCAGACTGGGGAAGTACACTACTATATTGCTCCCTAAGATACCCTGTCTTTGAACCAGACATGCGCACAGAAGTATTGAAAATACATCTGTGATATTGGGGTCTCCAAACAGTATAATGATTACTCAGCACACGGGAGAAGTGGCCCAGTGAGCCCTCAGCACGGGGAGCTGACAACAATTAGGAGCACTCAATGAAGGCAAACTTCCACCAGGCAATTGTTCAAAGTGAAAAAAGTTTATTGTATCCACAGCCTTACGCGTTTCGTGTCATAAACACTTAATCATGGGCTAAACTCTCAGAGCCATGCCTCAGATAATTAAACACAAGTGCACCAATCAAATCACTGCACCTATTAACTACCCACCCAATCCAAAAACTTTTCTAAGGTGCACCAATCAGAACCCCATCTCAGTGGGTTTGAATGAAGGTCAGAGTAAAGGTCAAGGGGTAAAGGCCTTAACTTTTCTTCGGTGGCCATCTTAGTACACCCCAGACCGAATAGAGTAACATGTTGGTACACCTTAGTTCAGTTTAAAGTGACAGTGCCATATAAATACATAAATACATAGAGACATAAAAACAAGTACAAAAATGTAATCCCTAAAAATATATAAATGTATAAAGATATATGTAGACAAATATAAATATAATATTATATCATGTTTGAGTAAGATATCTAGCCTGAAAATGGTACAAGATATTACACTTTTTTTTTATAAATATAAATGAATACTTGGCTGAAAATGGTAAGAAAATATCCCACTTCCTAATATCGAGAACTGTAGGTAAGAATGCACGAGGTAGTGTCCAAGTCCTTGGTCTTATTTTCTGCCATTTTTAAGCCAATTTTATATTTATTAAACAATGTATCACGTGGGGTGAACAATGCTCTATTAATTGCTCTTAGTAAGAAGGGCATTTCGTAACCTCGGTTTCTAAGTTCACATGACTTTTTTACAAAGTCTTCCTGGTCTGAACATAACCGCCTTAGTCTTAAAAATTGCCCTGTTGGTATATTACGAATAAGGGGGGGTGGATGAGCCGATGTTGCTCTTAGGATTGTATTACCCGTGCATTCTTTCCTATATAAGGATCTTGTTATGGAGTGTTCATGAGAATTGAGAATTACATCAAGGAATTGAGGTGGCATTTTTACAATATGTACATTTAAGTTTTAGATCATTATTATTGAGATATGCGAAGAAATCATTGAAATTATTCTCCCTGGCAGTCCAAATCAGTAGAATGTCATCAATAAAATGTGCATAGAAATAGATGTTGTGTTTAAACGCATTTTCATAATTGAAGACAAATTGCTCCTTCCACCAACCCATGTATAGGACGGCGAAGGACGGAAACAATTTCGCCCCCATAGCTGTGCCACACCTCTGTAAAAAGAAATCTTTTTTAAAGAGGAAAAAATTGTGTCAGAAGATATTGTATTGCAGTTAGTAGAAACTCTTTCAGCTCTTTTCAAAGAGTAAGTGCTGTATTTGTCTAATTGATAGGCTATAGCCTCCAAGCCCAAGGCATGTGGGATACAGGAATAAAGTGAAGAAACCCAAGATGAGCACAGAAGTAGTCTACAGAGCGAGAAGATTTGGGTATGGGTAGTGTGCAGGTCCTACAATGGCAACATTTTATGATTTAGGTGCGGGTTGAGTTTATCCTGACCCGATCATCTCTAGTATAAACATGCACACAGACAGGTTCATATATGCAAATACTGTATGTAGCACAACCATAGTTGGGCCTGACATATGTGTTTAAGTCGTGTGACTTTCTGACAATTTATCCACGATACCCTTAGGCTGTGGGCAACTCCCTGCAACAGTGTGTAATGGCCCTTTAAGCACCTTACCCGCAGGTGGATCCTGGCTTGGTCTCTGATACACAGATCAAACAGTTTGGAAATAACAACAGTCCATGGATCACTTCAAAAAAATAACTTCTTTTGTGAACAAGACAAGCAGTTTGGCTGTATCACATTGATCAGAGAGTAGATTCTTCAAGTACATTCAGTTAGGGCAGTGGAAAACCATCCCATTTTGAGATATTGCCAATAGGTCCCTCTTAGGGGGCAGTAGAACCTGTTTTGGTGATTCCTCCACAGAACTAGGAATCCCATGGGGTATCTTGCTCCTTGATGCTTTCCTCCTGAGCTCACCCACTCGTGTCCCTGTCTGTGGCTTGATCACCGCAAGGGTGCTAACTAGGGTTGCCCCCTGTCCAGATTTCACCTGGACAGCCCATTTTTTGGAAATTAGGAAATCCAAACAGGACATTGAAGTGAATGACATGGTGATCAGTCAATCCCACCCCCTATGTCACCCGCCCGCCCCTGACATCACCTGCTCCACCCCTAATGTCACCCAGTCCACCCCCCAATGTCACAGCCCCATCCCTGACCTCACCTGGCCTGCCCCCTGATGTCACCCCTCCCGCTCCCTGCCCATTTTCCCCAAACAAAAAAGATGGCAACCCTAGTGCTAACCCCAACTACTTTCCTTGTTGGAGCCATAAAGCTGCTCACTAGCTGAACTACCACTAACCCTTGCTACTAGAGTGACTATAAAATAAACTCCTATAACTAAATACAACTGTCCTACCTTGGTGCCTGACAACAGCTCAGACCCAGTCCTATACCTATCTCCATGCAGGGGGGGGGATCCAGGAAAACAGCCCTGAGCACATGTGTGCTCTCCCTTTTATTTTTTTCAACACAGCCACATACTGGGCAAACAATAAACCAGATCAGATTATTGATAACATTCAGGAAAAGGTCTTTCACCCAGGGCTCTCAAAGGACCAAACTTCAGGTGTCCAAACTACAGGGGGAAACTGCCCATGGAAATGTCTAACCTTCCCCCCAGTCATACAAACCAAAAGAAACATTCAAATATACATAAATAATGTTAATTGTAGCACTTTATATTACTGTTAACTGGGATATTTTTACAATCCAAGAAGATATTCAAGCACCTCTTTAAAAAAATCATTTGTAGGGGTGTATTGAATCCTGGATTAGGTTCGGGATTTAGCCAAATCTGAGATTTGGGGATTTAGCCTAACCCTAAAAAGCAGGGTTGGTGTATCCTTAATAATTTGTCATCACAAGGCAGAGTATTACACAATCTTACTGTCCCCTTCAATCTAAAGGGGTGGCCTCTTTGTTCATTTCTGGGTAAAAGAGATCTCCTGTTAGTTGTCTACATTGCCCTCTAATGTATTGGTAAATGGCTTTGTTTCATTGTTCCATTCAATTTGCCAGATCAAGAGCTGCATTTTTTACAGCCCATTCCTAAAACTGCTCTGTATACTTAACAGAAGGTCTTATTAGTGATCTATAAAGAGTCAAAATTATCCCTTGCCTTAATGCCCCATTGTACTATAGTAGCTTAGAGCACATTGCCCTACACTGCCTAGAGTTGCACAGTCTGTCACCCATAATGTACAAAAAATCTTTCTCAATTAATAGTTAGGCTCCTGTGATATATTTCTAATAACATTGGTCCAACTAGAACATGTTTCACCACTAACCCATTTACTCCCAATCTTTGCAATCTACTGTAACCCAGATCTATAAATTCAGAAATTGCACATAAAATAATGTTGGCACCTATTAGAATTGTTATGATTTCAGTGTCCTATTGCTTTTTCCTACCACAGATATCTAATTGCAGGCCTTTAGCTGAGAACATGATCAGTCTAGCAACCAACGGCATAGGCTCCTCTTGTATTGTAGGGGTGAATGCCATCAGGCCCTGGTAATCTGAGTACATTAGAATGGTTGTGTGTTGTTTTAATGGATATTGGGTCAGCCAGTCTTCTGCTAATTTATTTGGGTCTGTTGAAAAGGAACCATTCATTAATTGGTCCTTCATTATTGCAAACAGAAACAAAGAAGTAGTTCCAATCCTCAGGCTTCTCAATGTTTCCATCAACCAACTTATTTGACTCAGATACCCTGATGGTTCATTCTTTTATTACTCACATAATACAAAACAATTGGGATTTGTTTCGCTCCCCCCCTTTGTTTCACATGCCCCTTTTTTTTTTTTGCTTAGCTTAGGGGACAGTTCTTCAACATCAGTCATTTAAGTAAATGAAAGGAAAAGATTTTCATTAACAAAAATAGGAAAACTGTATTGACCAAAAAGATAAAGGACAAGACTATCCCTCTTTTTTATTGTTTGAAAATCACATTAAAGGCTAAATAACATGTGGAACATACTAACATTCCATCACACCTGCTTAAACACCTTTCTTTTTCTCTCCTCCAATAGACATATGGCGGTCATCTGTAATGCGGGCAGAAGAATTCAGCGTTTGTATTGTTATACTGAGCATCTGATGCACATGTAATTCTTTAGCTTTTCTCTCGTTTTTTTTGTATCTGTTATAGAAGAAAACAAAGGTTGACAAAGAGTAAGCAGCCTGTGTCCCAATTATAAATGTTAAGGGAAAAAATCACAAAAAAAATTTCCCAACAAAGTTAGCAGATCACTGTAGTGGGTTTACATCCACAGAATCAATGGTATTTAGTGTTTATTAAAGGAAAAATACAATATTTGCACCAAATGCTGGCTGGTTAGGGAACTACTAACTTTATATGGTCTTCGTAAGTCCTGCACAAGCAGTATAGAAGAGAAGCCTTAATATCTTTATATCTGCCTTTCAGAGCTGTAATTACTGGAAGCGGTGTAAATATTAAGTATATGTATTTATCAATATTAATGTTGACAGGCTACAGAATGTATAGGAATAGTGAATGTGACAAACTTACAGAGCTGTAAAACAGAAAAAACAAGGAGGCAACAGAAGACATGGCAGATAATTAAAGAGCAATAAATAATCTCTCACTGGCTGAACCCACAATCACAACAAATCTGCATGTGGTCTTGGAATGGTTACGATCCTGAAGAGCTGGAATCAATTTGTCATCATAGTTTTATGGATCTGCTTTTAGATTTATCCATGGCTTACCTCGCATCCGGGTCACACCTACTTACTTTTCAACAAGCCAACCCTATCATCTTGCTGTTTTTCAAGTTCTAAATGAGGAATTATGTCAAACCATCTTCCAAGTCATATTAAAGGAGAAGGAAAGGTTAAAATTAAGTAAGCCTTATCAGAAAGGTCCATCTAAATATACCAGTAAACCCCCAAAGTAATGCTGCTCTGAGTCCCCTGTCAAAAGAAACACTGCATTTCTTTCCTTCTATTGTGTACTCATGGGCTTCTGTATCAGACTTCCTGCCTTCAGCTTAAACCTCATTGCCCTGGGCGTGAGCATGCTCAGTTTGCTCCTCTTCCCCACCCCCCTCCCTTTTCTACTGTAATCTGAGCCCAGAGCAGGGAGAGACTCAGGCAGGAAGTGATGTCACACCATGTTAATACTGCAGCTCCTATCCCAAACAAACAGAGAGTTTCTAGAGCTGTTTACTCAGGTATGGTAAAGCATTCTACAGAATAAATATAGCATTCTAGCTTGCATTATTGCAGCTAATCTATTGGCAATAAAATGCCTCCATAGCTTTCCTTCTCCTTTAAGTAACGCCGTCAAGTTTCCAAATGAGAAAATAAAAGCAAAAAAAGTAATGAAGGATAAAGGTATTATTAATGATAGAGGAATTCAGATCAATCCATAGCCCTGCATCATTTTTTTCCTCCACAACTTTAAAACCATTCATATTGTCACATACACAACGGCCATGTGATCACACCAGGTGGACCATTGGCGGCTGTAGTAAACAGCTGTTGGGAGAACAAAGAGATGTCCGGGGGCCATCCATAAAGCTTCATCTTCCCACAATTCCCTTACGGTTAAACCACTGGATGAAAGATTAAAACCCATAGAGAGAAGGAAACAAGTCTATTCCCCAGCGGCAGATTCATCAATAAAGACGTACAGCAACAGTGCGGAGCTTTGAAATGTAACACTTGAGTCAATTTTTCAGAGATGGAGTTTGACGATGTGTCTAGTTCCTTCTAAGTTTATGCTGAATATTTCAATATGACCACATAAAAATATCCTCAGAATTACGGATTGTCAAAACACTTTGATCATGCACCAGTTGTTCTTTCACAATACAAAGGACATATAAAAAATGACCAAGTAACTAAGAGGATGTGTTGCCTCTTTACATGGAAATTAAAGTGATACTCTCCCAAAATTGCCCACTTTTCAATATTTGCACCTTTTTCATTGGGTAGAATGAAAAACCATGACAGAACAGCAGTCAATTCCCATTCAGTTGATTATGAAGCGCCTGGAAGTGCTGGACTGGCCTGCCGGGGTACCGGGATTTTTCCAGGTGTTGCCTTTTCTGGAGCACTGAGCATTAACTCTTTTCTACCTTTTCCAGGTTCTGCTTGTTTCATTTATTTCCAAGGCTGAAAATGTGAGTCTATTATGGGTGATGAGTCTGTGATGGGGTCAGTATTGCCCAGATAAACAGGAGAATTTGGAGTGGCGCTTAATTATATAAAGTTGGCAGGGGAGGTTCTTCAGAAGAATTTGCCAGTGGAAAAGTGGAGTGAAGAGCCAATGGATTTCCAAAAACAACCACAGGGATATTGAGGTTTAGCCTCAGCCTTAACCCTTTCTGTCTGTTCTATCTTCTGCAGTCTGTCTCTGGCCACATTGTATTGCTCTGGGTTCTTACACAGATTTACTAGCAAAAACACAACATACACTTACTTAAGATATGAATCACTTGTACAAGCATATCCTGCTCCTATGCAACTATTTGCACCTATTTGTTTGTGATTTAATACTTGGTTCAGATCTTTGCACCTTCAGTATCAGGTGCAAAATGCTGCTTTAAATTGTAGGAGCCATAATTATGCTGGAATTCTGAGAAAAAATGTTGTGCTATGGATAGTAAAAGAATAACAGACTAACAAATAACAAGGACAATCTAATAGAAAATCTAATAGAAACTTATGCTTCCAAGGTAAATGCTGTCTCTTCAACCTCTACATTCAATAGGTCTTTTCACTCAACTAGCTTTCCTGTCTAGATGTCTTCATTTAATACTGTGAACTGTTGTCTTATTATGTCATATTTAGCTTTGGCTTCTATTTTATTTTTTTATATGTCGGCACTGAGAAGCTTTAAAATCTAGTGTCATCAATGTATTCCCAACATTCTAGGATCCACAATCATTGTCTAAAGAGAAACCCCATTTGTTGTAGTATAGTTCATACACTGACTAATCTTGAACTCTTCTCTAGTATTTAAGCTCACAATAGAATAGTAACACCAGATGAGAACATAGAAATGCCTTACATATGGATATCCCAATGGTTAAAACCAAGCAGGTCCGCCTTGAGTAGCTTTAAACTCTACTGGGTACTACAGACCCAATACTTTTGGTCTGCCTGAAGGCAAATTATATCTAAAGGGCAATATCTAAATACTTTTCTCCATTCAGTGACACTCCCCACTATTTACACATACTTTACTGTATATAGCACTTAAAGCTTGCACAAAACCTAAGAGTCAATAAACCATCCAACACTTGTCTACCATTTCTACTTATATTGCTTGTGCCCATCAACACCATCAAATGTCATCTTCCAGCTCCTTTATTAAGTACTTTCCTTTCAGTGATCCTTACAACTTTCAATAAATAATCCTTTTTATCCATATCAACACCATATCAAATGGGCCCTTAACATCACTCAGTATAACATTCCAGGAAAGAATAGCACATTCCTGAATGGCATCCCAAAAGGTCAATTTCTGCTGGAGATGATAAACAGCCTCACAGACAAGATTTTATGGAGCTCTGAAGGAGGTATATACTTGTGTGCAATATAATGGGGCTTCAAGCTGCTTTTACCAAAAGCCATTTGAAACTATAGAGAAGTTGGAGTGCATCACCATCTGTGGTCTTCACCAATGGTCTTTTGGTTGTGTTGCGGCACTATTAAAGGTCCGGCACTATTAACAGTCCAGCTTCAGCAGAAACTGTAGGCAAAAGACGAAGGTACCAGAATTATTGTGATCTAGAAGTGGAAAGCAAGATAAGTAGACAGGCTGAGACCTGGTTCAAGGTCAGGGAGATGGACCATGGTCAGGGCCAGCAGGAGAAAAGGGTAATTGGATAAACATAAAGGATCATATATAGACAGACCAATTTAGGCTCTCTGAGGAATAGTGATACCTTAAGTGGATGCAAGATGAAGTCTGAGGCAAGTTTGAAAGCATATGTACACAATGTGCCACCTGTAAAGAAGGATTGTGAAGGCTGTGGGTCAGCAACAGAAAAATCAGAAAAATGTCTGAGAAACTGGTTCGGTTTCTATTTTTTTTAGCCTACTCATCACTAGCAATGTTGAGTCTGAAACTAAACAATAGTTGGTTTAAGTTTACCACTATATAAAACAGATATGTAGCTACTGCTCTAGAGCCAAAGATACAGTATATTTATATATCCCTGGTTATCATTCACTTCACTAACCCAAAAATATAAATATGTTTCATTTGGTCCAGTGGGGTTTATATTTCTGGTGGATCTCATGGTCTTCCATAAAGAAAATCAATACTTCAAAGTGTCATCAACAAACTTTCTCAAACTACACAACATAATATTATTTAATTTGCACCAAAGACAAGGAACCTACACCTTGCCCAGTGATGGACACATCCCTTACCTCCTATATAGCCATTATTTTCCGTACTTGTCACATGTTCCTTGGAAAGAACTTTGGGAGGGTAGAAAGGTTCTAATTTC
The DNA here is from genome assembly GCF_017654675.1 of Xenopus laevis. NCBI lineage: Eukaryota > Metazoa > Chordata > Amphibia > Anura > Pipidae > Xenopus > Xenopus laevis. The sequence continues at coordinate 1,870,701 of NC_054379.1, forward strand.
AACCATATGGAGGTCTAATAAAGGTATCATTCAAGCTACGACATTGCATCTATCTAAGTGTGCCTTACAGACATATAATACACAAGATTTACAGCAAAGTCTCACTGCTTATAAACCCCAAATGAACTGAATTAACAGTACTTGGCTTATTACAGACACTGGTGAGATATACATGAGCATTTCTGAGAAACGCTGACTTTTATGAAAGTTTAATTTATTTCTAGGTTTGATGGCAACAGATGCTGATACAGTTCTTGTTTGAAACATACTCATTTTGATGGCTGTCGACGAGGGGAGGAATATTGAGAGACTCTTGATGGTTCTTGATGAGGGAAGTGTGGGACTGGGGTGCCAGGACTCCACCAGAAAACCATAGGCCAACTCTCCTAACAATTCTTACTCCTCTCCTCTCCCCTCTTCTCTTTATTTTATCTTTATTTTCCTAGTCTCTCTTCTTCTCATACTCTTATATGTCCCTCCTTCCATTCTCCTTTTTGGCCATGGCGTATAACCATAGGACAAATGGTTGGATGAGAAGGCGAGTCCACTAGGACTTTTCCTAGTATCTCAGTAGGCTTGTGTGATACTGGACGAGGGCATTGTCCACAATAAAAAAAACAGTTGGGGGCACCCAGTGACCTGCAGATGTAGCCCCAAACTAATATCTGACTCTACTTCAAAGTAAAGCTGAACAGAGTTTCCTTTAAAAGGGATTACTACATCTTTAAAGACAAATTGCTCCTTATTAAGAACACATTATAACAGAAGCTTCTGGTTGCTCAGTTTATTGGTATTTGGAATGTTTAATTCTGCAGAAAGGGGATCAGAGAAGTACGTAATTTGCCTGATACAAATTCAGAACACAATAGTAACCATTGCAAAAAAATTGTGATCAAGTTGTTTACTCCCAAGTCCTCTTTCAGTTTTCTGCTTCGTGGAATGATGTTATATTTCAGTATTATGAAAGCGCTTCCGCATTCTTCCTTCCATGACACGAGCCTCTGACCACCCTGAGAAGAAAGAAATTCATTGTTGTAGGAAATTGGCTGAGATCCGTTTCGGCGCATTAGATGTTTGACCGTGAATCTGTGGTTACTTCATTTTCCTTATGGAACAATTTGGGATATTCAAAACATAATTAATTTGTACAAGGACGGGGATTAATGCCCACACTGGATTGTCCTCTTTCTTTAGGTAAAAACAAGGCCTTGGACCTTTTGGAGCATTGTTATGGCGGGTAATGTAGGAGAATAGGACATCATTTATACATGAAGAAATAGGAATTCTGTCTCTAACACTATGTAGGGTAATTATCACAGGTCTGAAACTTCTGCTAAAAATATAGTCATTTGTAAATGCCGGGTCCTGTTGGGGTGTTCTGACCAGCTATACATGTTGTACCCATTGATGGGGACCCAAGCAGCAGCTTTCTCTATGTGATGTCCTCCCCACGTTTTCAGTATGGGAATTGTTATCTAGAATGCTCAGGACCTGAGACATTCTGGATAAGGGATCTTTCTGTAATTTGGATCTTCATGTCTTAAGTCTTCTAGAAATTTATTTAAACATTAAATACACTAAATATGAATGTTTTGTTTCCAATAAGGATTAATTATATCATAGTTGGGCTCAAGTACAACAAACTGTTTTATTATTACAGAGCAATAATGTAAAAAAAAAAAATTATATTAAAATGGAGTCTATGGGAGATAGCCTTCTTGTAATTCAGGGCTTTCTAGATATAGGATACTATACTGTACCTGTATAGCACTCAATTGTCCCTTGTAGAGAAGAGAGGAGGGCAATAGCAAGAGGATACCAATCACAATTAGTTTCAAAGATAAAATGCAATTTAGCACAAGTGATACAAAACTCTTATGTTGCATCACAAACACTGACATTTCCAAATTTCCATGGAGAAGTTTGATAAGAATCTTTACTGTAAGTGACGAATCAGCAAGTCGCTTCCCTTTGTGGCACTGGCGCAACTGGCGGCTCTTTGGTGTCTGATCTGCTCATTAGCAAGAGATACTCATTCCCGTGTCTGCTCACTATTGATAATACAATCAGCTCTTTACTTGCACATTCACCAAAAGGCAGAACATCTTGTGCAAACACACGTCAATCACAGTCGCCTCAATGAGGGACCCGGTCATTATGTGATCACCATCTGTCATAGGCCGAGAAGAAACATTCCAGCATTCCAAACATTCTGCTAATTGTTATTAATTCTACTTTAAGGGGGAATTAGGAAACCAAACCTCTTTGTTCACAAAATCATTGGGTCTCATGACATCTCCAGTAGAGTAAAAGTTACATTTGTGTAGGACTTACCATTTGTATTAATTGAAATAAACTGGGGGGTTGGGGGTAGAAAAAGGCCATGGCACCCTGGGCTTTTATGTCTGTTGTCTAAAAAAATCTGACCCCGCCGCCCAACTGCTTCCCATTCATTTAAATGGAAAATGACCTGTATATTGTTAAAGGCTGGTGCTGCAAGGGTGATGGTCCAGGAATGCTGAAGTGACTGTTCTAAACGATAATTCAATGGGGTGAAGGCTGCGCTCAGTCCGAGGGTGGTAAGAAGCGGTAACGGGGGGAAGAGCTGCACCAAAGTTCAATCAGTGGATCCACTTATCCACATGTGAAATAATTCAGAAAAAGAAAATGAGAGGTGTGCTGGGAATACCTATAGAAAAGGGAGATAAAGCCTCTATGGCGTAATATCCTCTGTGCACCGGAGCAGGTATTATGTAATTAAGCCTACTCACATTCGTGAAGGGATCATGTCACAAAAGAGACCTACTCGCGTCTGTCATCAGTCAGTTTTGGGCCTGTTGGATAAGAATGCCGGATAGTGTAGTACCGTCACTTTAGATAAGGCTTTTAGCCGGTAATGCGCTTACCTGAAGTTTGTGTAAGGCTAGCGTATAAATCAAGCATGGGATCTCATATCCAGAAACCCAATACCCAGAGTACTCCAAATTATGGGAAGGCCATAGAGTCCAGATCGCCAAGTATTCTGGATAATAGATGCCATACCTGTATCAGTCTCTTACTGATTGTGGGGAAGCTGCAGGAGAGAAAATGTGCCTTCCACTGTTAAATTGCATTGAGAACAGTCATGTTGCCTCTTTATAAATATTCTCCATCGACACCAATGCGACAGCACCCCTAGTGGTCATAAATATGCTACCGTATTTGTTATGGTGTATGAAGAATGCCTTAGTCACAGCTTTACGGTTGTAGTGCTAGGGTGCACAATTCTCTATTCCTCTATACAACAAACATTCACAAGATGCAATGAAGTCAAAGGGTGTTTTTGTTCACGGAGACATTACATTGGAGCCCATGGGCGCTTTTTATCTCAGCGAAACCTGGCGAAAAATCCCGTTCATCGATATTTCCCTTAGTCTGGAACCACTGGAAGCAGATGCACCCCTCTAGAAAGCCCCTGAGATTGTGGCAATGCACAAGTGAATGTAGAAATCAGTCTACACAAAGGTACAAGCTACACTGAAGGAATATTCTATAGACTGGGAGCACCTGGATTACACCTGAACTGGGAACTGACACTTATATGTGTCACCCACTGTAACCTACAGCACTTTAATATCCCTCCGAATTGTCTGTATGTTACCCTCCCATTTAGACTGTAAGCTCTACGGGGCAGGGTCCTCCCTCCTTTTGTCTCCTTGACACTGAGCACTTAATCTGTATTGTAATTCTATTTTGTAATTGTATTTCTAATAATGCCCTTATTGTTACTTATTAATGCAGTGACCCGATTGTTTGTTACTACTAATTTCTTGTTTTGCTGTACAGAGCGCTAAACGAATACAAATATACATACAGACCTACTGGATATAGAAAGGGAAAGTAATGGTTTATATAAAGGAAACCCAATGGAAATGATATGTCATGTAACAGTGTGTCGTTTCTATTAGCAGGTAGTTTTTCGGGATAGAGGTCCTACTACAAACGCAGGCAGCCAATCAGAAGCAGAGGGCTGAAATGGTTAATGGTCAGGCTCTAGAGAAATCCTTTCTTTCTCCTCAATAGTCAGTTTGGCATGGGCTCCAAAACTTAAAGAAACCTGCCCTGCACCACTGATAAGATTATTTATTGTTTGTGCGACATGTTACATCTGTATCTTCTGCCTGAACAAGTGCTTTTTCTTTTCATCAAACACATTCCTGAAGTCAGCAGTAAAAGGCCTGACAAGACACAGCAGATTGATCCATTAACTCTCACTCACTGCTAACAGTTCTTTGGCTGAACTCGAGCTCCGCATTCCTAAACACTCGCTGCCCTGAGACTTTACTCTCTGAAAACAGGACAAACTCAAACTGTTCCAGGAGATTTTTCTGGAAACCATTATTAATAGAACGAAGCATCTCCCCATGTAGTAACAGCGTAAATTCACATTATCCAAAGCCCTGATACATCTGTGTGTATTTAATAAATATATAACACACAAGCCATGAGGATCCTGTCAATTAAATCCTTATAAACGGTGCTTAGTGATGTCATCAGTTATAAACAGTGAGTTCTGATGTCATCAGTTATAAACGGTGAGTTCTGATGTCATTTCTGTCACATGACTCACTGAAACTTGTGTATTATAATAAATAAAGTTCCCCCAGTTGCAAAATATGAGGATATTAGAAGTTACCTCGGAGTTCCATGACCTGTATAAAAACACTCGGCCATGGAACTCCTCGGTAACTTATAATATCCTTATATTTTATTCACTATATATATATATATATATATATATATATATATATATATATATATATATATACAGCATTCTTGTATACACTGTGCTGATAGAAGATCAGATGGGGAATGATACAATAATATAAAGCACTGCGTATCTTGACAGCGCTATATAAATAAATGGTGATGATGATGATGATGATAATAGAACAGAAATAAATCTGTACACAATATACAACTATACTCACAGATCCATGGACCACAGGGGCCTTCGACACAGCCCCTCCCCCCGCCCCAGCCACAGCCCCCTCCAGACCCCCCATGGGTACTGTTCTCCCGAACGGGACAGGGAGGGAAGATTGGGGCAGCAGATCGGTGCAGGTCTGGGTTTTTACCTGGTGTCCCACCATCCAACCTGTATACTCAAGATTAACTGCTAAGTATTGATAGAAACCAGAGGATGAAGGTCCCAGCACAAAGGAGCTTATGGTGAACACAACATTTTTTTTGGAGTTGACCGAAAAACCACATTATCTTTATGTGAGTATTGACTGCAATGCAAATACAAGGGGAACTATCGCACGTGGCTGAAATACACTGCTTTTTCAAGATGGCACCAGTAATTGTCACTGCATCATTACGAGGATCATGGTAGGTCATCATTACTGGTGGTGTGTGTCATCAGCTTGAATAATTACATCTCTGAGGGGATGAGCTTAATTTATTAATTAATGTGCTGCAATTAACAGGGGTGGAGGAATCAGAGCTCCCAGGTAAGTGCACTATGGGTTTATGATGGAGCACAATAAGCTGCACCTTACTCTGATTGTCTGCATTTTGCATGAGAGCATTCATAAAATAAGATAATGGCGGTCTGCACATACAAGACCCCTGGAATACCTCCAGTGTAGGACTGGGGTTCAATGCTGCCACCTTATGGGCCCACCATCACCACCCACATCCCCTTCGCGAACTCCACCCCCAATGCCTCATCACATGCCTCCTCTCTCTTCTTGGGACCCACCAATTTCAGCCATCAGTGAGGTGGGCCCAGAGATCCCGTCAACAGGGGGTGTGGAGGCCTACAAATCTCAGCCAACAGGGAGGGAGGACAGTGGAACTGGGTCAGCAGGGCCCATGAGGGCTGGGGCCCACCAGGTATTTCCCCAGTGACCCACTGGCCCAGTCCTAACTTGTTCAGCATTTAGACACACAGGCTATGGAGTGCTAGGAATGGAGTGCTAGGAATCACAAGAACAGGAAAGTTCTGTTTGCTCAAGCCCAGTACTACCTATGGCAGGGGGATCATTGATGTAAAAATTTGTGACATGGGCCTTGGTGCAGGATTTGCTCCCGGTATAAGACAACAAGGGAGAAGACAACAAGGGAGAAGACAAAAAGGGAGAAGACAACAAGGGAGAAGACAACAAGGGAGAAGACAATAAGGGAGAAGACAACAAGGGAGAAGACAACAGGGGAGAAGACAACAAGGGAGAAGACAACAGGGGAGTAGACAACAAGGGAGAAGACAACAAGGGAGAAGACAACAGGGGAGAAGACAACAAGGGAGAAGACAACAGGGGAGAAGACAACAGGGGAGAAGACAACAAGGGAGAAGACAACAAGGGAGAAGACAACAGGGGAGAAGACAACAAGGGAGAAGACAACAGGGGAGAAGACAACAAGGGAGAAGACAATAAGGGAGAAGACAACAAGGGAGAAGACAACAGGGGAGAAGACAACAAGGGAGAAGACAACAGGGGAGTAGACAACAAGGGAGAAGACAACAAGGGAGAAGACAACAGGGGAGAAGACAACAAGGGAGAAGACAACAGGGGAGAAGACAACAGGGGAGAAGACAAGAAGGGAGAAGACAACAGGGGAGAAGACAACAGGGGAGAAGACAACAAGGGAGAAGACAACAGGGGAGAAGACAACAGGGGAGAAGACAACAAGGGAGAAGACAACAAGGGAGAAGACAACAGGGGAGAAGACAACAAGGGAGAAGACAACAATGTGAATTACAAATTATCTTCACAATTCCAGGTGATCATCTTGGGTGTTTGTCCTAATGTCAGGGTTACATGACAGAGGAATTTTATTGTTTTGCAGGTAAAAATTGTGAATGATTATAAATCACTGTAAAGAGCTGCTAAATATGCCAGCGCAGTATCAATAAAGGGAGTAGAATCGAAGAAAAAAAAAGATAATGTGACTTCTTTATACAGGTTACTATCAGACATAACGGGGAATATATTTAAAAGGTGAAATTAGAGTCCGTCAATATCAAATTGTGTCCCTCTCTGTTACATAGGCATTTATAGATCCCATTAAAATGAATGGACGGGGTAGAATTTCACTGCGGTAGAAGGAAGACCATGGTGAGAATTTCACTTGTGGATCAGTAGGCCTCTTAGTTTCAAAGAAACGAGCGACAAATATGTTGTGGGGGGTATGTGGGCACCCAAAGACTGAATGATGACCAAGCTCAGTAGGGCACTCACATGTCATTCATTCACAGTCAATGGACCAGAGTTTGAGCTGAGACATAAAAAGGCCACGGGCTACTACAGCAAATGCCCCGGGGCACAACAGTGTTACTAGTCCTATGGCATCAGTGTGATCAGAATTCCCACAGCATCAAATAAATGAATAGAAACGGTGTAGAATGATTCCCACTGGGTGGCATAACCCTAAACCCTCTTCAATTGGATATTTTACCCCTGTATTAAACTAAATAAGGGGAAGAAACTCATATCAACTGAATATAAATAAGAAAAATGCAAAGATTGTATTGGGAAATGTGACCTTTAGGAGCCGTTACTCACTGAGTGCAGCAGATTGAGCGATGACGTAAATAAAGGCACGTTTGTGAGTGAGTGACAGGTCCACTTTAAGCCTATACAGTTATAACAAAAGGTGAAAGGAGGGGGTTGTTTATACAGAACTCTACTCTAACTAATGAAAAGAACAAAATGAATGTGTTTTGAGAATTTCCATTTATTTCTCTGTGTCCCAAACCTTAATCAATGAGCAGAATACTAAACAAATATCTACTCACTTTTAACAATCTCAGAAATGACTTTGAGACTGGCTGCTAAGAGGCTTTAAAGGGTTACGGCCACTACCCCTCTCATTCTTATACCATTTTATTTTTTTTCACACAAGCTTCAATATTGCTCTGTTATTTTCCATCAGATTTAAAGGAGAACTAACCCTAAAAATTAATGTGGCTAAAAATGCCATATTTTATAAAATGACCTTAATGCACCAGATTAAAGTTTGAGCTTGTCAATAGCAGCAATGATCCAGGACTTCAAACTTGTCACAGGGGGTCACCATCTTGGAAAGTGTCTGTGACACTCACATGCTCAGTGGGCTCTGATTGGCTGTTGAGAAGCTAAGCTTAGGGCTCGTCACTAATTATCCAGCAGCAGAAAATGAGCTTCCCTGGCTGTAATATAAGCTGATGCTACAGGTTTGCTGATTATTCAATTCTGATGCTAATTGCACTGGTTTCTGTGCTGCTATGTAGTAATTATGTGTATTAATTACTAATCAGCCTTATATTGTGACATTTCTATTCTATGTGTACTGTATATTGTGAGTGGCTCCCTAAGCTCAGTAAGTGACAGCAGCACAGAGCATGTGAATCAGTGAATCAGCAGAAAAGAAGATGGGGAGCTACTGGGGCATCTTTGGAGACACAGATCTTTACTGCTAAAGGGCTGGGGTTGCCTTGGGCTGGTACACAAGCACAAAACCCAAATGTACAACATTTCTACCTACTTCTTTAGTTAGGCTTTAGTTCTCCTTTAAAAGATTTATTTTCCTGTGGATCCTTATACTTTGCCTCAGATAAACCTGCTTATCTCTTGTCCTTTATCTGTTAATTCAGCCTCCAGCACCACAAGCAGCCGCACAGTAAATGTTAAAGAGGAACCATTTCGACTCAGATACTGAGGATTGTGGGAGTCGGGGGCTGATGATTCTCATTGAGTTCAACATGAGAGTGTCGGCTTGTGTTGAACTGAATCCTCAAGCAACAGCCTCACCCAGTGATTCAAAGTGGGAAAAATGCCAAGACAATCTGACAACTTATTCCCTGAATATTTGGCACAATCAACAAAATATGTTTGAGATTTTAAGATGGATTTTTTCCCCCAGTCATGCCAAATATTCTGCTCAATGTATAGAATACGCTGCTGGGAGCTGAGGCTGCACTCCTACCCCTGGCTCGGTTCAGATAATAAAATATATTGTATTGTTTTATTCAAGCCGTGGTTTTTATTCCCATAATTGGTTGGTTTTCCACATTCTGAAAAGTCAATACAATAAACATAATGGGTTAAATGGGACGCCGACCATCCATAAATCACTAGTTGTTACCCCCAACTCCCCAAAGTATCACCCCAGACTTAGTTACTGATGCCAATCAATGCCAATTCCATGCCAGTCACTTGCTCTATGGGTTATGGTGCATGAGCCCACTGAAAATGCCCCTAATTGCCTGTCAGTGCCCACCTTAGCAACACTCCCTGATAGAATCTTTCCTTGCCCCACATGCTGCAAACTAAACAGATTTCAGGATTATTTTTACTTATGGAATAGACTTAAGGGTGTTCTATCTTCTTACATGGGCATGACTTCTAGACCCATTGTGTGACCTTTGCACAGCGAGTGGTTACACCCCGGAATTCCCCTTCATCGTGTTGTTGGACTGGTGGGATACGGGGGAAAACCCGATGGGCCCCAGACCTCATGGGCCCCACTGACCCAGGCCCACTTCCCCACCTGGACCCAATCCTGCTCCATTGCCTGGATGTGCCCCTCTAGGGCCTCCACCACCTGCCAGTCCATCCACCACCATGCGTGCACCACCCTTATACCCACTTTTGTATGATTGGGGGAGGGCAGTGAATGGGGGAGGGCAGGATCAGGTCTGGGTCAGCAGGGCCCACCAGCTTTTCCCACTGTCCCACCAGCCCAGTTTGACCCAACACTGAAGGTGCCAGTAATTCCAGGGGTGGGTGATGCCAACAGGTGCAGCAGACTTGTACCAAAACAATTAATGCTAATACCCCTGTAATACTAAAGTGATCTGCTAATATTCTATGCTCCTCTGCAGTTGCCCTTGGGAAATACTGGGGCAAAAAGCTGCATCGTGGGTAAAGAACATTTCGATTTGTGTTGCACTTTTCCCACTGCACCGGGGTCGTGGATGACTTGTTTACCTTCTATACAATTAAATTGTCTTTTGCTGCCTCTTTACATTCGTTTTGGTTGAGAAGAAACCAGTTTGGACTCTATGACTGTGTGAAGTCCCAAAACAATGAAATCAGAGAAGGATTTTGTTAGTTGATTTCACTGGTGCGTCACTGTGATCCTTATCTAGAGTGAGAGTGAAATGTATCCTTAGTAAAGCTGCACTGGGGGTTCTCCTGGCTTTTCCCTCCAGCTCATTATCTGTCATTTCTCAATGAACTGCTTCCCTTCCCACCTAGCCTGACTTAACCTTAGCGCTAATCCAATGAAAACGTTATTAATAACATCTAAAATAATATTTGAATAATTCTGTGCAGAGGGCGACCGGAGAACGTCAACACAAGCCCGGCCTGTTCTCACCCAACTGTTCCAGTGCTGGAAACAAAAAACACTCTCCTGTTATTACAATGAACTTGGGGGATTCCAAAGAGCAATTATTTTGCTATTCCCAAACCTGTTTTGTTTTCCCTTGAACTGATAGGATCTTGATTCCTACGCAAAATATGATTGATGAAAAAAGCCTTAATTTAACATTTTCCCAAATTCTAGCGCCGGAGCTGTTCCCCCCTCCCCTTATAGCAGCTGTGAAATTTTAAATACTAAAAACAAACCAAAATCAGATTTGTGTAATTACAATAATTATGGGGAATTTGAGGTAAGTGCAGAGGTAAAATGAGACTCAAATGATTTTTTCATATTTTCATTTGTAATTCATGGCACTGCTCTGCCAATCTAATAACATCGCACATTAACCAGCAGCGCCATCCCACATTTACAATTTTTTTTTGGAGCAAATTGTTGCAAAGTAAAATTAGGAGAAATATTGTTGCCTTCACAATTGCTTTAATCTGTCGCCACCACCAGGGCCCGTGTGATACGGCAACTGAATCCTGGGATGAGATCCAAGTCATGCAGTTGGGTGGGGCATCTGGAACCGTATGAAGCAAATATTCTGCTGGAATTAAAAGGGACATGTACCATATTTCTTGTTTTTTAAGCAATTTCCTTGTACATAATCATGTACACAGGAGACCTCCTCTACTTATACCTGTAATTAGGGGCAATTCATCTCATGTTTCTTCATAGAGACCCATTATGTTATCCACTGCTTTACAAAGATGCTTCATCCATCACATCAGTCCCTGTGCAAGTAGAGCTTACAATCTAACTCCGCCATCATGCAATTATCCTGCTTGTATACATTTGGAGTTGGTTGGAAAGCAGAATACCCAGAGAAAACCTACACCAACGTAGGAAGAACATGGAAACCTCCAAGAAGATGGTGCCCAGGTCAGAATCAAACCAAAGATTCAGCATTGGTAAGTACTGTACCCCCCATGCGTGTGGTTTACCGTTCATCCAGAAGAGCAAGTCACATAGTTACATAGTTACATAGTTACATAGTTACATAGTTACATAGTTAAATTGGGTTGAAAAAAGACAAAGTCCATCAAGTTCAACCCCTCCAAATGAAAACCCAGCATCCATACACACCCCTCCCTACTGTCACATAAATGATATATCCCCATATCTATACTAACTATAGAGTTTAGTATCACAATAGCCTTTGTATTATGTCTGTCCAAGAAATCATCCAAGTCCCTCTTATAGTCATTAACTGAATCATCACCCGGCAGTGCATTCCCCAACCTCACTGTCCTCACTGTGATGAACCCCCTACTCTGTTCCTTTAAATGAAACTTCTTTTCCTCTAGTCTGAAGGGGAGGCCTCTGGTACGTGATTCTCTTTATGGCTAAAAAGGTCCCCTGCTATTTGTCTATAATGTCCTCTAATGTACTTGTAAAGTCTAATCATGTCCCCTCACAAGCGCCTTTTTTCCCCCAGAGAAAACAACCCCAACCTTGTCAGTCTCCCCTCATAATTTAACTCTTCCCTCCCTCTAACCAGTTTAGTTGCACTTAGTCTCTGCACTCTCTCCAGCTCATTTATATCCCTCTTAAGGACTGGAGTCCAAAACTGCCCCCATACTCCAGATGAGGCCTCACCAGGGACCTATAAAGAGACACAATTATGTTTCATCCCTTGAGTTAATGCCCTTTTTTATACAAGAACTTTATTTGCTTTAGTAGCCACAGAATGACACTGCCCAGAATTAGACAACTTGTTATCTACAAAGACCCCAAGATCCTTCTCATTTAAGGAAACTCCCAACACATATTATACATGCACACACTGTATTCCAGTAATCAGTGAAGACAAAACTCTGAACATGTGTCTTTGCTTATCAGAGGAAGCTGGGGTTTGTAGTTAACAATGAAAGGACATTCATCATTGGTGGCCCCCTCTTAAAATTGTTCTTTGCTTCTTTTGTCTTTAGATAAAAAAAAAGATAAAAAAGTTCTACTGTTTTGCAAAGAACCCCTGGCGCCTAACTCTATTTTTGTGTATTTTTGGCAGTAGTGAGTTGTAGTTTAACAACATCAGCACGTGTGTTTCCATTTTGCAAAAGCCCATCCTGGTGTAGCCCATGCTCTATCACACTCGTTGGAAATTGCCTAAATCAGCCAAATAGGTGCTACATATATATATATATATATATATATATATATATATAGTGAATAAAGTAGCCCCTCTTGTAAAATATAAGGATATTATAAGTTACCGAGGAGTTTCATGACCATATAAAAGTACGAGGCCGAAGGCCGAGTGTTTTTATACAGGTCATGGAACTCCGAGCTAACTTCTAATATCCTCATATTTTACAACTGGGGGTACTTTATTTATTATAATACACAAGTTTCAGTGAGTCATGTGACAGAAATGACATCAGAACTCACCGTTTATAACTGATGACATCAGAACTCACCGTTTATAAGGATATAATTTACAAGATATTCATGGCTTTTGTGTATTATATATATATATATCATTTATACTAATGATAAACACCGTACTGTTTTCCTTATGGGAGGGGGAAAAACATTTCTGTTTTTTACTTTAATTACTATGTTTTTAAATGAGCTACAGACAACTGGTAGGAAACTCACAAGCTTATTGGATTTACAGTGAGTGAATGTGGTTAGCGCCGTTACTTTACCCAGTGCCACTGGCTGTACTTTGCAAACACAAGAGCACAACATACAAAGTGACACCGTGTTAAAGGGATCACATGGCCGACATTTTAACCCTTGAGAATCACCAAATTGCCAATACAAAGCCACCAGAAAGGTCACACTTCATGCTTGGGATGCACTGAATCCAGGAATCGGTTCGTGATTCAGCCAAGATTCGGGTTTTTTCAGCAGGATTTACATTCGGCAGCATCCCAGTTCCTGGCAGAACCAAATCCTAAACCAAAAAATCACATGACTTTTCATTACACAAATGTCAGGGGCCTATCAGCTCCCACCAGGGAATAGTCAGGACCAAGGAGGAAGCTTAGGGTTAAAGTCCAAGTTCGCATTATCCAAAAGGGTCAGGGGTTATCGTAGTCGGGTTCAGGAAAAGTATTTAATCAGGCAGCAGGGATCAGAATCAAGGTCAGAGCAGGAGTCAGGAATCCAGGAGACCGTAGAACAGGAATTTAGGGAACCCTGGAACACAAGATAGGAATTCCTATTATCAGGCATTGAACCTGTGACCTGGAAGGGCTTAAATCTTCAAATTTCGTGGCAAGCGTGTGACGTCATTGTGTCATCGTCACGGCGCTGGCGTCAACCACATGGGTCATGGACACCACCATCTTGGACCCGACGCTGCTGAAGACGAGAGCGCCATCGGGCACTCCTGACAACAAACTAGAAAGTCAAACATTTTTTGACTGTGTGCTGTGTGCACAGTTCTCTCCCCTCCCCCCTCCCCCTCTTTTCCCAAATTTTCATATCAAATAAGGGTTCGGAATCAGTTCAGCCGAATTTTCACAAATGATTTGGGGGTTTGGCCGAATCCATAGGGGATTGGGTGCATCGCTACGTCACTGTTTCTATGCGGAATCCTTTCACTGAAAGCAAATGACATTATCATAGGCCGGGGGGGGGTATTTATTAAAAAGACCCTTTGATGCATCTTGTCCACATTTGGGAATTGTTGTTATACTCATCCCAACAGCCTCTTCTCACCACAGAGAATGTTCATCACTCTTAGCTAGTCCAATATAAAGTGTAATTCTCTAGAGTCACAAAGAAACTATGTGTGACGTGTTTCTAACTTATTTTTAGTGATCCTTCATTATGAATCATCCTCAATTCAATCCATTAAACGAGGTTTTTCACTTTTGGGGTAACGTTTAGCATGATGTAGGATATTCTATAGTTTTTCATTATTTATGTTTTTTATTTTAAGTATTTCATTTTTTGTTCAGCAACTCTCCAAGTTTGAATTTTAGCAGTCCTCTGGTTGCTAGGGTTCAAATCGCTTAGCAACCAGGGAGTAGTTTGAATGAGATCCTGGAATATTAATACGAGGACCTAAATAGAAAAATAAGTAATAAAAAGTAACGGTAACAATAACATTGCAATAGTTTTTTTTTGGCTACTGGGGTCAGTGACCCCCATTTGAAAGCTGGAAAGAGTCAGAAGAAGAAGGCAAACAATTCATAAACTAAATTAAATGATGAAGAGCAATTAAACAGTTTCTTAGAATTGGCCATTCTATAACATACTGAAAGTTAACTTACAGGTGAACCATCCCTTTAACAGGACTGTATGGGGGGAAGACTCCTCAAGTGACTATAGAACAGAACTCGGACCCATGTGCCTCGACCTGAACTCAAACCCTGGTCTTCACTCCTAATCAACCTTACTTTATATAGAAGAGAAGATGAAGCACAGGAATTGCTCCTTGACTCATCCTCATTGAAATCAGCTGATCGTGTGGACTAGAAAGTCTTCTGCTGTTTCTATAGAGAACATTCTGCTCTGTCCTGTTTTATATCCGTGTTACTCTTGTTGGTACGTTATCAGGGCTCCTATACCGGCTGCCAGTATTAATGGGATAAGAGTTGGGTGAGAGTTTTCTGATAGAACTTTTTGAAACATATATTTGGCAAATATCGGCCAGTTTTAAGATTTTATAACAACATGTTGTTGCCATCTTTGCTTTGGTCTCACATTAAAATTTGAGACGTTCATCCCCAGTTGGCTATTAGTGAGTCTATAAGCGACCCTAGAATACATCATCAATATACTTGATTTCTTTTTTATGAATTGTTCATACTATTACTTGCTTAATCAACCCAGAATGTATAAACATTACCCTCCCCCTTTTTTTCTTCTGCGTCCCTCTCCCTCTTCCCCCCAATAAGAATATGAGAAATAAATAAAGAATTTACAAAAAAAAGAAATGGGCCGTTTGCTTTGCCACATATTTTAGCCCCTCTCATCTTTCATATTATGGAATCTTAACACCCTACTGGAAAAAAAAAACTACAGACATAAATGTATTGCTTTTTCCACTTGAATTTGCCTCAAAAATGTCAACCCCCAAAAATATAGACAAAGCCTCCTCTGGTTTGTGGGGACGAAACCAAAACAGCACATTTAACCTCTAATACCACTATAAAAACAAGAAAATATGAGTCATAATTTATCTATATATCAAAAAAAAATACCATAACACCATTTATTCCTTAAAAAGACAAAAATGTATTCAAAATTCCTTTAAAAAAAAAAGAAAGAAAACTACACACAGACCCCATGGTACTTTGACTTATGCATTTCAGACCCTCTGATACTTAATTGTTGCCTTGTCATGGGGTAAAAAATTGTATTTGGAGAACATCAATGGTTTTTACTGATGTAAAAGTGATGTACTTATAGTCTGGCTTCAATAAAACATTGTAATAAAATCTACTTGCCCTGGTGGTCCAGTGGTGCGGCGGCTCATTCTAGATATGGAAGCGGACGCGCAATGGCGAGAAAATCAAACGCTATAAAAGATTCATTTGAGCTTCTAGTCATTGCCCATTA